>NC_088872.1:32420680-32720680 GCF_032884065.1 Artemia franciscana | reverse complement strand
CAGGAAGAATATTATGAAGTGAAAAAAGGGTCTCTGTTGTGGATTTTAAGGGGAAGTTTGATGGCGATAGCAGAAAAGGTTTTAGGATACGAACTGCTTTATTTTGGATAATCTGTTAAGGAGTAACATTACTTTTAAAAGTGTTCAAAAAAATAATAGATACATAATCAAAATGGGATTGCAAAATGGAAAAGTAAAGGGATTTAAGAGCGCAATATGGAAGAAGGTTTTTCAGTCTGCTCATTATACCAACTCCACGGGCAGACTTTGCTCTAACCTGATTAATTTGCTCTTTCCATGACAAATTCTCATCAAACACAACTCCCAAATATCTTGTCGATACAATCCTTTCAATAACAGACTCAGGTTCATTCGCAGAAAGGGAAACCGATTCTATATCTGGAAACTTGTGACCCCTCCTGCTGTGTACAATAAACTTCGTCTTCTTTCTGTTCAGAAGTAGTCTATTATCAGAGAGCCAAGTAGACAATCTATCATATGTGGATGTTAAATTGACCACTAGCTCTTCACGAGATTTACCAGAAACGGTTGCTGCAGTGTCGTCAGCAAACTGAGTGTCTATAGAACTCCAGTAGCTGAGCACAAATCATTAATGTAAACTAGGAAAAGCAGAGGTCCTAATACGGATCCCTGGGGAACACCAACCTTATCTGACTGCTGTAAAGAATCAGATCTAACTATATATAAGTATCTGCTGCCTCCCATGAAGATACGATTCAAGTAACCTAAGGCAATTACCACGAATACCAGCATTCAAAAGCTTATACAAAAGAATTTGATGAGAAATGGAATCAAAAGCTTTCTGTAAGTCTAAAAGTATAGTTGCAGGCGTTTCGCCACGGTCAAGACAATCCCTAATATGTTGGACAATAATAACCATAGGTTGATCAGTGCAATGCTCTTTTCTAAAGCCAAACTGAAGTTTAGAAATGTAATCAAATTTCTCAAAAAAAGAATAAATTCTGTTATACAGTGCTCGCTCTACAACCTTCGAAAAAGCAGAGAGTATTGATATAGGACGATAATTAGCAGGAAGCCTCGGGTCATCACCTTTATGTAGGGCCACAATTCTTGCTGATTTAAATGTTGAAGGATAGACACCACTTACAAATATAAGATTAATAATGTGGCATAACACCGGTGATATAACTGGGAATATTTCTTTGACCAAATTAGTCGAAGATCCATCAAGGGCTTCAGATGAACCGTTCTTCGTTTTAGATATGATGTGTTTTAGTTCAATTTCAGTGACCGGGGAAAGGAACTTGCTTTTATCAGAGGGAGGGGGCATGTGATCTTTAAATAAATCATTATTATTATTATTTTGAGAAACATGAGATGCATTAGCTGTTTTTTCACCGATGCTTACAAAATGAGCATTGAGCAAGCTCACTATTTCCTGCTCATCGGAAGAAAAAGTACCATCACCACGTAACATTTCATTCGGAAATGAAGATTTCTGAGACCTTCCCAACAGAGAGTTAATAAGTCTCCAAGTGTGTTTTTGATCCCCACGAGCTTCTACAAATGATTTTTCAAAATATCTAGCTTTTGCTTTCCGAATTAACTGTGTCAGGACATTTTTATACTTTTTAAACTCTTCTTTATTTTTAGTAGATGGGAATGACATAGATATTTTAAATAGCTTATTTTTTATTGAAATAGAGTGTAAAAGCCCGCGTGAGATCCATGGTTTTTTAGGGAGTGTATATTTTTTTATTTTAATGCGCCTCAATGGACATGCTTCATCCAAGCACTCACGGAAATATTTTAAAAACAGAGCCGTAGAAACCTCAGGGCATTCACATTCTAGAGTTGCAGTCCATTCATTTAAATACAAAAGGTTCCTCAATTTATCCATTCCTTCTTTATCAATTTTTCGAGTTTGTTTAAATTCCGAAAATTTTGGTCTGTGATTAATTCCAACATCGGCAACTACCACACAATGGTCAGAAACATCTGTAAATATAATATGCGAAAGAGTAACGGGGATAGTAGAAAAAATATTATCAACGAGAGTAGCCGTATCTTCCGTAACCCGGGTCGCAGACCTGCATGATGGTAAAAGTGATTTTGATAGGTTCATGCACAGAAACTCAAGCGATTTTTCGTGCAAATGATTAGAAATTCCCGGTCTATTTGTCTGAGCTAACAATAAATTAATATTAAAATCACCCATTACCAGAACTTGCTCAGAATTCAAAATAGTCACATCTTCAATGAAGCATTCATAAATTCGCAAAAACTCTAATAACGAAGCCGATGGTGATCGATAAACAACACAAACAAGAACTTTCCTATTATCAGTCACACACTCAATGCAAAGGCTCTCAAAAGTCATCTCTTGGTCATGCTTAGATAGTTGGTTCTTCACAACAAATGGAATATCATCCCGAACAAAAAGTCCAACTCCGCCACCCTGTCTATTTTCCCTATTATTAGATATAAATTTAAATCCACCACAATTCATGAATTCTGCATTTTCATTTCTTAAAAACGTTTCACATAGGCCTAATATACTTACCCTGTGGTTACAAAGTAACTGCGAAACAAACTCGTGGCTACTAGCCAAACCTCTGCAGTTAAAAATTGCTGATCTTAAGTTCCCATCAATTACAGGTGTTCCTGAATCCCCTTCAAATAAAAAGTCTGTAGCAGGAAGACTAGCTAAATGATCATCATAAACACCTTTAGCAAAAGGGGGAAAATCATAATAAATATTTTTTAGATCAAGCTGATCACCGAGGCGGCTCCCCAATCTTCCCCCAGACTCCCCACTACTCACGTGTTATATATAAATTTCATCTTTACCTTATGTCCCAGGTAGGCACGACGGAAAAATGGAAATGGCATCGCATCACTAATCAGGCAAATCGGGTAAAAAAGTGGCAGAGAACAAACAAGACCTCGAAAACTGATTTTTTTCACTAGACCTCCTAACACTAGAAAACTAAAAAAAAAGATTATGCGCAAAAAACGAGGTTGTAGAACCCAACATGTACACAACACTGTGACAGAAGTGGCAAGAAAATCAATCAAAATTTCTATCACAATACTAATAATAATCACAAAGGGACAGCAAAAACTAGCCCATCACTCTTTCCCAGGGTGACGAGTCCGTGGATTTGGATTCAAGCCAAAGCATCGAGCCCTTCTGTTTAACAAGCGTAAACTTTGAGGAATCTGATTCACGTAAATCCTTTGCTTTCGCAAGAAGTTCATTTCGAGTAGCGTTTAGCTTGGGGGGAAGATCCGTGCACACACGAATGCCGCTCCCCTTCAATTTACGAACTGAGTTGAGAATCCTCTGAATGTTCTGTTCGTTTACAAACGAGATAAATACAGGTGCCGGACGAGGCCTTCGATTAGTAACGTTAACGTGGCCTGACAGACGAGACGGAGCTTTGGAACCACCGAGCATGCGGTAGCACTTCGTAATCTGAATGGGGTCGCTTATCTCCATTGTAACAGATAAAACAATTTTCACATTTTCTTCAACTGTTTGAGACGGCCGCTCAGTAGGCATGCCATGAATTAACAAATTCAATTTGCAGTCCTTGACATCACTTTCCAGTACCTGATTCTCCAGTTGATCACACCTTAATTTTTGATCCTTCAACTCCTTTTCCAGTTGCCCAATTTTTATATCTCGATCGGAGGCATCTTTTTTTAGCGTAGCTATTTCCCCCGTAAGGGACTGAATGGACTTGTTAATGTCTTTTTGAGAACGGATTACAGTATCAAGTTTTTCCGTTAAAATCTTTACTGCTTCATCAAAGTTCTTTTGTGATACTGCCATAATGATTGCAATAAAGCCACTTCCTTATTGATTTAATGCAGCATGTAATCAGGAACAGGTAAACAGTAAATCTCCGGGCGAGCCAAAAACCGGTTAGCTATTTCAATTTGCAATGCGACCTAGATTGAATAATAAAATCCAGTCAAACCAGTCCAATTAGTTTTATCCTTTTTAGACTAAATGGTCTTCACACCACGAACACGAATGAAAGACTGAAATGGCCACCCCAAGAATTAAAAAAGCTGTCCAAGGGGTTTAGAGATGTTTTATTATAATTGTGTCTGTTGTATTATTTGTTGCTATTAAAATATCATTTGTGTTACTGCTGTGCTGCTATTTGCGCATGTGTTAATGTGCCATTGCCCAAAGAAGCGTTACTTGCAATAAATATCTCTCTATACTTTCTTTTAGGGATTACCAATGTTCCCCCAGAAAATCTGCAGTTTCTGACTCAAGAAGGTGTAATACTTGATGACGATAAAACCCTTTCTGACTACCAAATCAATCCGACAGTTGCACGGGCGCAGGCCCCTTTTGAATTACGTCTTGTATATAGGTAAGTAGCAGTGGAGTAAGTAGCAACTTTAAGGACGAGGGAGCAATAAAGCCTTTTGTTGGATGAAACATAACAGTTTTGTGTGTTAATTCAAGTCTTCCATTTTCTTGGTTGTCTAGTTTTCTAACTTGTTTATATAGCTTCTCTGTTTTATCGTCAACAGCGTTTTAATTGAAAGCAAAACTTAACTGGAAAGTCGTTCTCCTTCTTAGGCATTTCTTATGTAAGCTCAAAGACAGCGCATATGAAACATTTTTTGCTGAAAGGATTGCTACTAGTTTACTTGTATGTTTTAGATATTGCTAAGGTTCTCCTGATTTCGTATTTCTTAAACAAAAAATTAAATCGTGTGCAGACTCATTGTTTAAATTGTTGTCATCATACATAATTACCAGCTCACCTTGCAGCCACTGGGCCTAAAAAGAAAAACTCCATAGTTGTCTTGCAGTGATTTTAGACATGGATCAGGAAATGATATTTTACTTTCCTGATAATTTCCGATATTAAAAATTCCTTGAAACTCATTTGCTTCCCAGTTTTGTTATCAATTTCAATTTCACTAAAATGGCAATGAAGAATTTTCTGAAAAAGTCAGCTACTTACTACTTTGGTATCCACAGCCTCGTTTTTCTTTTAGTAGGAGGATTGCTTAATTTATAAACTTGTGATCAGAGTTCGTTGGTGTGACGAGTCCTAAATGTCAATTCTGATTCGACTGAATAAAAAACATCGTTGTTTTCCTTTAACTATTGCATTGTACAAAGGTATGTTGAGATTATGCTTTACATCTAACATGGAGCTGACTCTGGGAGACTTCCTAAATCCTTATAAATCAATGGACGGAGCAGAGTCTTTTGTGGTTTTTAATATTTTAAGGATATTTTATATATTTTCAAATCCGATGTGACTTCAGATTCCTTTGTTTTTGGAGAATAATAGAGATGGCCTGAAAAACAGTTTTGTTAGTCTGTCAGCCAAGAGGTTCGGTTATATGGCTCGATACTGTGTTTACGGGCACAGCATAGAATACAAAATTTTTATCAATTTTTTATAGGAAGAAAGGGGTCATGAACAAAAAATATAAAAAAAAACTTAAAGTAAAGCTTGTTAAGGTAAATAATCACCCTACTATGCCCAAATATAAATTTACCTATTAAACGGGACTAAAGTGAACCACTAAAAAAAAAGAAAAAAACATCTTCAATTTGTCAAACCAAAAAGAAAATCAAACAATTTAATTAGTTTTGTTTTAAAAAAAGAATGAACCAGACAAATTATCACCCACCCTTTTCATAAGCCTTGAAACAATAATCTTACAGCAACCTTTGAAGCTCACTTGGGCTTGATTCCAGTCCAATATTCCATGGCAAACTTTTCCTGGCACTAGGGCAAACATGATGCACAGAAAACCTCGATCGAGTCGTAACTCGACTAGGATTTTTACACTGACTTAAACCCATTGTGCTATACTAGTGAACGCTTGAAACTAACAATAAACCACTAAATCACTTGGGCAACAAGTCATTTTCGTACTTAAAAATGAACACAGTATTATAAAACTTCACCATACCAAAAATGGTAATATCTCTTATCTGTCATACTTGGATCCCGCTGAAGAACGATTGTCTTCACCAGTCAGCTCTCTAACCATTTGATTTTGAAGCACTCTTAACGAATGCAGATAACCAACAAACATAGAAGACCTTACGGTAACACATTATACTAGATATGTATGTTCAAGAGAGAAGCAAAGTGACCCTAGTATATTAGACGGGAAAATATGCTCAAGTTCTCTTATCATGTCGATGCTACGAGTGATCTTGGCAGAATTGTGATGGACAGGATTCTTAAAGCTGAGGCCCTCATCCAGTACAGCTCCAAGAAACTTCACTGACTTAGCATGCATGATGACGTTTTCACTTAGCCGTAATTGCTCAATCCAAGGACAATAATCAATGCTTCTACCATATATTACCATAGTGCTTTTCTTTTAATTCATCTTCAGCTTATTAAATCTCATCCGTGTTTTAGTGCATACGGTACCAGTTTTCAAAATATTTAGTAATTCCTTTTCTGTCCTATCAGCCATTGTATAACGGGTATCATCTCCAAAGCTCTGTAAAATAACCTTGAGTATAGAATTTTCCCTAGCTGACAGAACACAGCTTATCAGACACTTGTCTAGATACTTAACATATATAAAAAATAAAAGGAGGTCCACACCTGACCCTTAGGAAATGCCACACTTTACACTTTTTTCATATGATTCAAAATTCCCCTATTTTACCTCACTGGGTTCTTTCATTCAGCAAAAATCCTAATAACTGCAATATATTACCCTGAATACTTTTTCTCTAAATTTTTCACCAATATTTCATAACCTACACGGTGGAGGGCTTTCTTGATATCTAGGAATACCGAAACAACTTTCAGGCCCCAGTCTATGGCATTATTAACAAACGACTTAAAAAATATAATAACTTGCTCGGTCGACATCGTTTCCTGAAGCCAAATTAAGTAGATATATCGCTCATGTATCAACTTTCTAATTATTCTAGATACAAACGAAAGCAGTGGTTTCTTTCCAGGTCTTTCGTATCTACCCTTTGTTTGTTTAAATTAAAATACAAGATAATCAGCATCAGACCTTCGTAATAGCCTGTTTAGCATGTTATTATAAGACTTATTATCTTCTTCGGTCATAGCTTTTTCCTTTTGTTTCTTTTTTTTCATAGATAATAACAAACTTATGTAACCCAAGTCTTATTAGACATTCCATATTTTCCTACCTTCTTTAACAACTTCCTGGAGAAGGTTAGTCACTTTTGATAACCAATTATCAAATTTGTGATATATATCCATTTGATACTTCGAAAAACTAAAATTAGGGTTTCCAAACTTTTTTTATACCTTACCGTCTAAATAGACTACACATTACGAAACTTTAGCTCGTGTAACCCACTAGTTGTCTGTTTTGTCTGAGGTACTCTTATTATCACTCAAAATGGTCAGAAAGATTCAATAGAACTGAGGGGTACTCATAATCAATATTCACAAAAATATTACCCAGTACTGAAAAGCTATTCGGCGTCCCACGAGTACATATGTTTATAGCTGGCTTTAAACCTTCTTTCAAAACTTACCGTCAAATCAAAAAAAAACTTTTTTTCAATCATTGATGGCTCAAATCATGGTGTCATAAATCCGGATTAGTGTCACCACATGCGAAACAAGGCGAATTAGAGACAGATAACATAATCGACTGCTCTTCTTGTAAATTTATAAATTCCACAACATTTACTGATTGGGACCAATAAATAACGACAGTGAAACCTTTCATTTCATTTCTGAGCAACTACAGCCTCAAATACTATTTCCTTGTGTTTTGTTAATTCCACCTTAACTGTAACACTTATATCATTAACCGGCAAACTTCCATGTTGACGAAACTCTCTCTTCTTCATCACAAAGTGCTAATTTAAAATATCTAACAGCAACGAATTATGATCATTTAGCCAAGTTTCAGCAAGTTCCATAAAATGCGGTCTGCTTTCATTTGACAGATTTTGCAAATACTTGAAAGAAGTACTAGTTTACTGACAATTCAGATCGAAAAGTTAAAAATGATTCGGTATAACATCACGCCACAGATATGGAAGAAAATTATAAGTAGCCTGCAAATGTTACTTACCAGCACCATTAGAATCATAATCACGGTAGGCTTCAACGCCGATTCCTTGAAGTTTCAATTTTTGCTCTACTTTCTAGCAACTCGTAATCTTAGCGGTGCATCATCACTCAGATTTATGTCCTTATTTCACTAATAATTCTCTCCTTTAATTTCTTACTTTTCTTAAAATGTCAATTTTATCTTTTCTTGTCAGGACTGCAGTTTCAAATAGTGACCTTCTTTTCTCACATCAACTGCGCTATAATTAGGAACCATATTCTCCTCCAGACCCTGTTCACAAACAGGCTTAAGTATGTTCGATAATTTAATTTTGTAAGTCTCAGTTTCGGCTGACAGTCTCAAAGACAAAGATCCCATTTGCAAATTTTCTTAGCACCACAGGGAGCTTTCGAAGTAATTTTAGTATAATTTTATAAAAGAACTTAAAAAAGTCAACAGTTCGTAAAAACTAGCGAGAGGCTAGTTTAAAACTAAGGAAACCTATGATCTCGTACTCATGGTTAGATGAAACTTCGTCTAATCAATGTACATACTGCATTAGTAATGTGTACCCAGTGTCCGTAAGATATCATTCAAGGCGGTTGGAATAACAGGAAATTTCAAAAGCTGTCAGATTATTCAATGAAACTTCTTTTGAGCTGATTTTAATGCTTTCCAAGTAGGCATACTAGATTATTTTTTGGGACTGCCCTTTCTTGAACTTTAAAACGAAAATTCGGTTCCGTTCAATAAAAAAAACGAAGTTTACGCTTTCCAATGATGAAAGTTCCATTAAACCTGAATATATCTATCTCTGGCACAAAAGTGGAGAAGCTAAATGTTTTTTTTAAGATTTTAGGGAAGGTATATGTCGGATTTAGTTTTCTGTCGTTTATTCGGATCTCTTACCCAAGTTATACAAGCTATGGCAAGACCGCCCAATTAATTCTGAATAGTTTGATCATACAAACTGAAAAAGTTTGTAATGGACGAGATAGGGTGGTTCTTTAAGGTATCGAACGACATTAAATGATTCCTTCTCTGGTCTTCATTACCACAAGGAACATTCCATACAATAATGTTTCGCTCAGTCATATTGTATTCGCAGCACAACAGTCTATTCGTTAAATCAGCACTTTCTTTACGGAGGATTTAAACTTTCCAAAGTAATAACATTTATTTGGGTTTCTACACTGGCTGGACATTAAAAACAAGAGCTTCTTCAGTCGTTTTTATTTGAGCCTCGAGTAACCTAAATTGTTTTGTTATACTTTCCAATTTTGTCTCATCACAGCAAATAAAATTTCTATAAAATTCTCGGTCAAGATTGAAATAGTCTTGTGTCTACCTTTTGTCTTTTCTTCCCATCTCTAACAGTGACCGAGACCTCAGAAATGAACAGAGAAATCTTACCTAAATTTGCAACGATTGTTTACCTACGATACATTAAGCCATTTGGCGTGGCAAATACCTTCTTCCTGCGATGGTAGACACTACTCAGACCCCAGAAGTAAGACCGCATCCGGGAAATCCCCCCCCCCCAAAATGTTTTTCCAACTCGTAAAAACGTAACAAAAATGAATATAAAAACTTCTTGGTACGTTTTTTTGTTAACCCCAACCACTCCCTCCCCCTCCCCCCAAAAAAATCTTGGATACGGTCCTTCCCAGTAATACTTAAAAAATCTTATCCCAATAATTTTAGTTATATCTCTGCCAATAACTCTAATGCTTTCCACTGAAATAAACTTTTGCTCGGCACGGAGTGCACAGAGGTATTGCTTATTCAACAAATAAACCATGACTGAATTTGACTGCTTCATTAGAATAGTGTCAAATACAAAGGCTAACATGAGTATGTCAGTATTGAAAAAAAAATGAAATGAATAACGCAAGGGGCTACAAAATTAGCATCAATAATAATCCAATGTAGAATCCACTATTTCTTTTTTGTTCCGTATAAGATAAATGAAAAGCGTCAAGCAATAATATCTATTTTAAAAAGAAACTAGGATATATTTATTTCGGCTGAGTCAAATTTTGCTGAAATAAAAGTTTATTCACATTCATTCTAGTTAGCATAGTTCTGGCTGGGTCATCTTCTGAGGAGAGGCCTTCCCCTACTGTCGGTGGGGGATAGGGAAATGTCCTGCAGATATATAGGGTACCTCCGTAGGAGGCATGGACAAAAGGGGGACCTGGTCCCTGAGTGTCCATGGTAACTCAGTACTTGGTGGATAGGGGAAGACCCTGCAGATATATAGGTTACCTCCATAGGAGGCGTGGACAAAAGGAGGACCTGGTCCCCGGGGATCCATAATAGAAACTGGGGCTCCCTCGCCCGTTGGTCGTAAATACGAGTGGAGGATATAGAAGGCCCCTCAAATGTACACTCAGCACTGTCCACCGGTGTGTGGACATGTCCCGTGAGTTACAAACCTTCTCCCAGCAATGGGTTCAGTTGCATGACGATGCAGAACATCATCGTGGGAGGATCCTTTATTGAACAATTACGACAGGGTGTAAGATCCAGATCTATGGACAAAGGCCTCTGAAAGGGGCTGCCTCGACCCTTTCGGGGCACCCGCAAGACTGGGGACCTTGTGGTTAAATCTATTCCCAAGAAATATCAATGGACCTTCGACCTAGAAAAATTATGAATACGGCTACGGCGTTCCTGGCAAGCGACGTGGCCCCTCGGTGCGGGTTTTGAGAAGTAAGCAAGCCAACTATACTACGGATTTCTCGGTGGGCGACGCGAGTTTGAATATGTTGACGAAGTCGAAAAATCTACTAGCCATATTCTTGGGAAAACTAACCACAGTTATAAAACAAGCAAAATCAAGATTGGTTGTTGGAACGTCAGATCTGTTAAACAAGAAGCTACACAAGCTCTTTTGTCCATGAGATGGAGAAGTACAGTATTGACATATTATGCGTTTCCGAGACCAGAATATCCGGTTCTGGCTCTACAGTAATTGCAGTGCCCGAAACGTTACAACATTTCCACTTTTTTCTACTCTGGAGTAAACGATAATTCGGGGCTCCATGGCGTTGGTTTCTTCGTGAACCAAAAAACCAGAAACGCACTTCTTGAGTGGGATCCTATTTCTTCCCGACTGGCTAGGATTAGGCTGAAATGAGCCCTGCAAACGTATCCATTCTCTTCACATACGCCCCGCCTCTACTTACGATTTCACAGTTACTGTTAAGGATGCATTATATTCAGAATAGCAACAACGGTCTTCATCAGCTGCTGCACGAGACTACCTGATTATTGCAGGAGACTTCAACGCGAGAGTTGGTCTATCTGATACCCCTACACAAGTCCTTGGAAAGTTCGGACCAGGGCTTAGATACGAAAATGGGCAAAGGTGGGTAAACTGTGCTTTGATGAATCATCTTGTTGTAAGTAACGCCATATTTCAGCACAAACCAGGTCATCTACTGACCTTGTATTCCAACGACGGTGTTGCTAAGGCCCAAAGTGACTTCATTCTCGTCTACCAACGTTGAAGAAGTTCAGTAATAGACTCTCGCTCTTATAACAGTGCACACAGGCTGAAAATCAGGGTCTGATTACAAGCTAGTGCTTGAAAAAATACTACTTCGTTTTGCGTCTTGGAGAAAGAATAAACCGAAAGCCCGAATCGACGTTCTTAAAGAAATTCGGTAAACTCTAAATATGGAGCTAACAAATCGTTTTGATGCCCTAAACTTGAAAGAAGAGGAAAACCGCGACACTGAGCAAAGATGGGAGACCTTCAAAACAGTGATGAGAGAGACCACTGAAGAGATCCTAGGCCGAACGAAAGTGAAATGACAGCATTGGATTACCACCAGAACACTGTCACTAGTCGAAGAACGTAGGAAAAAGATGAACAGCCCTAAACATATCATGAAAGAGTTTCGCAGACAGGTCAAGCGCTCTGCACGTCTAGACCGCCGCGAAATGTGGGAAGAGACTGGTTTGTCTTTAGAAAAAGCAGCTCGCGCTGGCGACACCCACAAACTCTACCAGGCTCTTAAGGAATCGACTGGTAAGAAAGCTGCTGCGTCTGGAGTTTTAAGAGCAGGAAAAGCTATTAGCTGTCAAAAGGAACATGTGATCAGATGGAAAGACCACTTCCAAATACTACTCAACCAATCCCCGTTATCAATTCTCGGTTGTTTCCCTCCTGGTGAAAAAGAACCTTACAGTATCGAGCTTACCGCCCCAACAGGAGCGGAAATACTCAAGCGATTAAGGACCTTAAGAACAGCAAAGCCCCAGGCCAAGATGGTCTCCCCCCGGAAATGTACAAACATTGCCCTGAGATTACAGCAGAGCAGCTCCATGGTATCCTTGAGGAAGTACAGAGGACCAACACTTTCCCAAAGGATTGGAAGACATCAGTTATTTTCCATTTTTACAAGAAAGCTGATGAAAACTGAGTGCAAAAATTATCGGGGATGCTACGCAGACAGTTATGCTCAAACACCTTCGGTGCATAAATAAGTCTAATTGAAATTACAGTGAAAATTTTCGGGATTATCCTCCTTAACCGCTTCAAGGGGGCAAGGGAGAAAAGAACTCATGAAAATCAAGCCGTTTTCCGTCGTGGTAGAGGCTGCACTGACAATATTTTTGCTCTCTGCCTCATTATCCAGCACTGATTCTGATATTTCTGGACTTCGTTTCTGCCTTCGATTCGATCACTCGTCAAACACTTAGGAAAATTCTTGAAAATGATGGAATGCCCCTGAAATTTGTCGAACTACTTGAAGCATACTACAAGGGTTCTTTGAGTCGAGTTCGAGTTACGTAGAAGATACTGAAGAATTTTCGTTTGAGTTTGGAGTAAAACAAGGCTGTGTCCTATCTCCGACTCTGTTTAACTACCGTATTGATTGGGTGCTTGAAAATGCACTATCTCAAACTATACTCAATGAGGTAATTACTTGGACAGATCGCATTGGCTTGAAAGTCGGTACAGGGAAGACACAATTTATGGTAATAAATCACACTGATCCTATTTTGTTGACCGTAAATCAAGTACAGTTGGATCAGTTCAACAGCTTCACATGCCTTGGCTTCCAGCTTTGCGCTGATGGATCTTCTGACGCCGATATTCAACAGCAATTGCAGAAAGCACAGACGGTCTTTGCTTCTCTTAGAAAACCATTGTGGAACCGGCGTGAAATAAATGTAAGAACAAAAGTTCTAGTCTACCTGGGTTTTTTTTTCGAATAATTCTTTATGGATCCGAAACTTTGTCAGTAAAGTGATTACATGAAAATGCACCTAAGGTGTTTGAGCATAACTGTCTGCATAGCATCCTTAGGTTAAATCTGAATGATCGCATATCAAACGTGGATTTACGACGAATCTATGGTATCAAGAGATGCGTTACCATTACGATCAAGGAGCGTCGACCGAAAGGGTTGGGCTATGTCTTATGGAGGCCAACAGAGTACTTTCCTCACCGAATCCTTAT
Organism: Artemia franciscana; assembly: GCF_032884065.1. NCBI lineage: Eukaryota > Metazoa > Arthropoda > Branchiopoda > Anostraca > Artemiidae > Artemia > Artemia franciscana. The sequence goes on along the minus strand of NC_088872.1, from coordinate 32,707,158 downwards.
AACTGAGCCACTTAACTCATGGAAGAGACGCCTAGTATAGGACAGTGGAAAAGCTGGTGGGACTTTAAACTTTGAGCCTATTGGGGGGTTCAGAAAGTTTGGTCACAGATGGACAACTCAATGGCTCCCATTTGCTAAGCAGCTGGCGGTAGACCGCACTACGTGGTTCAAACATGTCTTGAAGACCCTTGATACCGGGCAAAGTGGAAACGCCTGATTTCCGCCACAAGTACAAATAGTAAGTAAGTACAAGTAGTTAGTATAGTTTGCTATAAAATTGTCTAGTTGTCTCAGTTTGGAGGGATAATGTGGTGCTGAAAATAGAACTGCTGGCATTTCCATCTGAAGTTCGTGGTAAGTTTATGTGGTTTTATTTAAAAGAAAGTCAAATGAAACTGATTTAGGCCATCGTCGTAAGAAGAAAAGGAATAGCCTTTTTGTACTAGGCATTTTACTAGTCTTGGTGTACCGTTGGGAATCATGGCCTCTGCATCACTATAAGTTAATTTAATTGAATTGGATTGCAGTGTCTCAAACGCAGAATCATGATTATTTTCAATCTTTTCAATATCCATTTTCGTGGGAAGTTAAAACTTTGTAAATTTAAAAATATATTTTAGGTACTGATGTCAAGTAAATTTTAACAGGAGAGTAAAAGTTGTAATGGCAAATAAAAATATTGTAAATTTAGTAATATTATAAGTAAAACAGAAGGAATACGCAAATGAAAAATGCTTAACAGTGGAAAGATAAGAAGGAAAACTCAGAAAACAGCAAGAGCTGTTTTGCTGTTTTGACAGATGGCTGAATATTTGGCTTTTATTTTGCTAGTTAAATGCTAAAATGTAAGTTATTAGCGGGTTTAATGGGGGTTGATTCAAAAAAATATTTGGTAATATACATATAGTCAGTTCGTGGAAAGGCTTAATCGAATATCAAATAGTTTTATTTATACCAGCAATCATAGTTTAGAACTGAAATTCCAACTAAATGGCGCTAGTAAAATGAAAAGAAGAAAAAGAGAAAAAAAACACGAGACTATACCTTGTTAAATACTGACATTTAAAAAAGAACGAATGGAATTGGTGAAACGGTTTGTTCTTTGAGTTGGCAGTTCCAGTCCCACTTTGCTAGCTGACCTTGTGTTTATTTTATTCCTCATAACTGGTGATAGAATCTCTCTTAATTAGAAGAAATTGGCCAAATTTGTAGATCAAGCCCAAACGACGTTCCTGAAGGGACGGTAGTTGTAGGACAAATGGTGCCGATTCCTAACTTACATATGCGTCTGAAAGAATAACTTTAAAGGCTCTTTTTTGTAGTGACTCAAGTTGATCGCTTGGGTAACTTGTGTTGTTGACTTGAAGACCCCATACAGGGCAAGCATATTCAAGAATTGGTCGGATGTATGTAAGATAAGCCGTATTAAGTGGGGACAGAGAAAAACTGAAACGACGTAGTAAGATAAGGGTACTCATCGCACCATTTGCCTTTTTAGTGACTGTATCAACAGTAGTACTAAACGAGTAGTCAACGCTAAATGTAACACCGAGAATTACAGCAGACCATACACTAGGATACGGTGGAGGAGGACTGACAAAGTCCCTCTTAAGTGGATTAAAGGGAAGGATTTTGGTTTATCTTCGTTGATTTGAAGGCTGTTGATAGTGCATTGGTCTTTTAAGTTGCTCATAATTGCATCACTGAATTGGGGAACTGCCTCAGAGTTTTCAGTGAGATACTTCTGAAGAACTGACAAGTCATCTACGTTCTTAAACCTGTCCTCAAACTTCGAAAGGACAGAACACTTAGAAAGTTTATAACTGCTAAAAACAACAGCGGTGCAATTCTCGTGCCTTGTGGAGCACCACACGTGAGCTAAGCCCATTCGGAGTTGGTGTCTCCAGGGACATTTTACATTCGTTCCTATTGCGAAAGAACCTTGTCAAGGGATTGTAGTGAACTAATACAGTTTGAAAGTAATGTATGAGGGCATGGTTATTTGTCAATATGATTTAAAATAACTTCAAAATCTCTTGTGTTGTTGGTTTTGCTAGTTAAATTTCTTTCTTCCAAAAACGAAGTTTTGTATCTTTTTTTATATATATATATTCCGTTGTTGTTGTAAATCTCTTCAATTGAAAAGTTGTGAGTTATCTCTTAATTATTAATACAGAGTAAACTATTTCTTTTATTCATTTCTTTGTAATAATGGAGAGTTTTAATATCTCAATTTCAGTTTTACTTGTATGCCAGAAATATATGTAATAAAATAGAGCCAAGAAAAAGAAAGACATGTGTGATTTTATTTCAATTAAGACATTTATATATATATATATATATATATATATATATATATATATATATATATATATATATATATATATATATATATATATATATATATATATATATATATATATATATATATATATATATATATATATATATATATATATATATATATATATATATATATATATATATATATATATATATATATATATATATATATATATATATATATATATATATATATATATATATATATATATATATATATATATATATATATATATATATATATAGCTTTTTTTTTGTTTTTAGAGAGCCCAATGGTGAATTTGAAGCACCCGATGTGACACCACTTTCTTCCCCTCCAGATCTGCCTGAAGTAATGAAGCCGAGAGATAGTCAGAGGGAGCAGTAGCTCCAAACTACTTTTTCGTGATACTGTTTAAATTAAATTCTTGTGCGATTTTCTGCAGTTTAAAATATTATTTGAAATTTTACATCAGGCTTAGTTATTTTCAATGGCTACAGTTACCCATAGTGTTCAATGCCGATATATCTCCAGAGCAAACTTAGAAGTCAAGAATCTTTCATGACCTACTGGATTCTTTTTTACTTTTCATTTTTCTTTCGTTTTAGCTCCAACTTCAGATAAGCTGACAAATATTTTGAATGTATAAATCTAAAATCTCTCCTTTTTTTGGCTCTCTCGTTGTATTATTACTTATTCGTTTAGAATATACTTGCAATGGATTTTGACATTTTTTTAATAACTTAGCTATATGCAGCTTGTAACTCCTATTAGGAAATTTGGTACTGTGAGTTATATTGCGGAAGATTTAAAATGAGTAATAAATCTGCTTTATCTTCAATTGAATGTCTATATAAATGTTATTTAGATGAGTGAAAGATTGATTAGAATTTTTTTTTTTTTGTGTAGGTTTTGTTTCATCTAGTAAGATTAGTGACACAACCAATTTCTTGAAGATGTGCCACATGAATTAAGCCATATCAATCAGGTAATTACCTGCTCCATGAATGGGTAGTCCATACCATAGAGATCAGTTTTCTAGAGACAGCATTGCCTCGTAAGTTGATAGAGAGCCGACCTTATACTCAGCCTTAGCAAAGTTGTTGGCAACTCTTAAAAGAGTATAGACTTTTCAAAACTATGCACTGCATGTAGTAAAGCATGGACATGAAGTATAAATCCGGTTTACCAGCCTTCTTTTTGTAAACAGTTGCAACAGAACAGAAAAAAAGTCGTTCTTATCGTATTCAGTAATTTAAAAAAATTCTACGAGTAGGTAAATTTAGGAAAAACTAAGAAATTCTTCTAATTGTTAAATTGAAGACTCTGTTTAGTCTGTGAAAAAAAAATATTAGGCAAAATTTTATCTAATGAAACTGAAACGCTTGAGGGCAAAGCGTAAAATAACTGAATTCAAAGCTCTTTTTTTTAACTTGACACTTTTTTCTCAATGAAAATTAAATTCTGTGCGACAATTGGTAATATTTTTTTTGGTCATAGATAGGGAACTGCACAAAATGTTTATGAAACAGTAGCTCCTGAACTAATTTTGTGATTCTAGTTTAAGCTTGGCAGACCTTCAAGGTCTTCTCCTTGTTTGCTTAAAAGTTTATGCAAGTAGTTTACACACTGTAAAGAAACCTGAACAAATCAAGGTGACGTGATCTGTTTTCATAAGTGTTCAACTTTGGCCCACCAAATTATAAGCAATAGAATAAACCTTCCTACGCATGAGGCTTAGAAATTTTATGTTAGCTGGGGGATATTTGAATAGGAAATTAAAAAAAAAAAAGTTGTACGTCGAAGTTGCTCAAATTGCAAAAATTCCTGCTCAATATAGGGATGGTACGTCGTTAGACTAAGTTGCTCCGTGCCCTTATTTGCCCGTTTGAAGTAATTCAAATCAAGCTAATTCCCGCCACCAATTAAATTATTCCAGAAAAGTTTGGTGGACACAAACATATCAGATTTCTGGATCATTGAGTAAAACCATGTTTATGGGATATCCATCATGAAGGAGTTCGTTTTTTTTTTGTTTTTTGTTGTTACTATCGATGACAAAAGGCCAGAACTGTCTTTTGTGAGTTCCAATTAGATCCGAACGGCTTAGCTTTTGACACAATGGAGTTTCTGGGCGGAGTTTACAAGCTGCATTAACTGGCCAATTAAAATCTTTTTTAAATTAAAAAAAATGTGAAAGTATAATAAGATGTCAAAATAGTTCCAATGCAGCTCAAATTATAAGAATTTTACCGTTTTATCTGCATTCATGACGCTAACCATCAAACTACTTCTTGGGATAACGTCGCCTTTAATTATCTAATTAAATTATCCTTTCAAATGAAGAAAACAGAGTTTATTTTGGATTAAAGAGAAACTAAAACAACCCTGATTCTAAGAAAATATGATTGAAAGAAAAGGGAATATTCAAATTGCAACTAATGTATAAATGTCCTGAGACTTTGCAACGCAGGATATTTGATTGTTGGAGCATAATAACGCTGGTAATAAACGTAGAACACAAATTTGAAAGGCTAAATATTGATAATGAGGAGTTTGAAGTCAAAGTTAAAGTACAAGATGAAAGAGGCCTCTATAGAAGTATTAAGGGATTTCCAGTGGATAATTAGGCTATATAATTTGAATTTGTTTTTGTTAGGCTTCCCTCTTTACCAGCCGGTAGATTTTTGGCACCCTTTTGGTCAAAATTGTTTTACGCCAAAGAAGGCTGAAAATACAACTTGAATGTAGTCGAATCTCCTTTTCCTTAAAATGCCCGCTAAAACTTAATTTCTGTTCGAATGAGCCTTCTCTCGATTTTCTAGAATTGGTTTAATGCAATCACCTCTGGGGAAAAATGAACAAGCATTCGTGATCTTTCTTCATAGAAAAATGCTTTTGATTTCTTAATTATGTGCTTAAATGCTCCGCAATAACCTTGTCTGATATGCTGAATATGACGGTGACAATTTCATTTTGACTGTTGACCCCTGGGGAGTGTTCTGCCGCTGTCCCTTTTTCGAAAATGGAGTAATTTTGATTTCTGACTAGCAATTCCAGACTAGTAGTTTTTGATGCATAACATTATGCTTGATTTTTTTTTTTTTTTTTTTTTTTTTTTTACATGTTCGTAATCACAAATAAAAACCCAGTTCTTTGATACAAATTTTGTTATAAGAATTTCGTTTTTAGAGTTTCGGTTAGTAACAGCCTGACCCTGATTAGTATTGCTCGTTACTTAAAGATCTTTACTGTGAATTGTTTGATTTACTACAATTTTGACTAATTCAAGACTTACATACAGGCGATTTTGCGCATGTCAGATCGATTGTTGGCTGCAAATACAATAGTTTCCACGGTGTACGATTTTCTGATAAAATATACCCAATTTTGCCAAATATCGTCCAAGTAGATTGCAGATTGCCTAAAAAACAGGTCTACTTAGCTTTGAGAAAAAACAATTTTGCCCTTAGTTTTGGTTTGAGGCTGCTCTTCTTTGACTTTAGCTTTTGAAGCACAATTATAAGGATTTAAAGCCATTCATTGTACCTTTTTTTCAAACTTACAGCAAATTTCTACAAATTTGTTAACACTTTATAAATCATGATATATGAAAGATACTAAGCTAAAATGATTTTCTCGGGCCTTAAACAAACTCTGCTTATTTACTTAGTACTTAAGGTTGTAAACTAATGGCTTCAAACCTTTTCAAGCTCGGTAAAGAAGGAAGTCTAAGTAACTCATATCTTACCTATAGGAAAGTTCGTAGGATTGATTGCTCTCGGGATGAAATCAACTACCTTTCTTCCCTCCCTCTGCGAAAATCTTAGTGTAAACTAGCAAGTGTTGTCAATAACCTCTGCGAAAATCTTTGTGTAAACTAGCAAGTGACTACCGCAATCGCCTTAAAAAAGTTTGCTTACGGCATCTCCTGCCACGGCGCTCAGGACTGCTTGCTTGGTCTCTACCTTTATCCGGTCCTGCCTATGTGCATATGGTATGGGAAAGCAACGGTAGTTGGTCCATTAATTACAGTCAGGTTATGTAAACTTTACAATGAGGACAGATTAACCTGAGAAAAATTCCACACGCATAAAAATTCTTTTTTTCGCTGGTTAGGTTCCAGTGCCACTGGGACCTAAGTAAAGGCAATGAATTTTCGAAACCAATTTGTTTTTATCGATTTGAGACGTCTAAAGCTTAGTCTTACGACAACAAAACGTATTTGTTTCTAAGAATGATCTAGACATATACTTATTTAAATACGCTTATAGTTACAACGCTGCCTTAAAAGATTATTTTGATTGAATGTTTGATCAAGTTTTTTCTAAATTCAAGGGTATCTATTGAATGTTAGTTAAAACAGTTTTAGCATTTTAGGAGACCAAAAAAAATATTGAGATTTTCGATCCATATGATCAAAAATCTTCTCATTAACAACCCAAATTTCATAGTAAATATATATTTTTTCTAATGAAATTGCACAAAAAACTACTGCTGATCGACCTATTTTAACTGAATATTGAAATTGTCTTTAAAATCAAAATTGTAGCCGAACACTTCAGTTTTAATGTGAAATGTTGAAACAGCCACGTTTTTCTAATAATTAACACATAATGAAACTATAGCAATTAAAGAACTAAACATAAATTGATAAAGTCTTCGAGATACGTCCGTCTTCATTTCTCTAAACAAATCCAATCAGAATTTTGGGATAGTGATTTTGTTCAACGAGATTGAAAGATCTGGAGATTTTATCTTTGAGGACGAAATCCTACCTCCCACAGCCCTCAGGGCAAAGTTTGTAAGTTATGTTCTAGGGGCATATAAGGTCTTTATAGAAAGCATTGCCGTAAAAACTTCAAAAAGGGCTCCTTCGATTGGGAGTTGAGTGGACTGTCTTAGCTCACAGCATTGGTTCAAATTTGCCAGGATGGTAGAAAAAAGACTAAAAGCCAACAGTGTTGCCAGACGTAGCATAATTATGCGGAATGTAACATAATTAGGAACCAAAAGCATCCAAGCATAATCCTCCTTAAGATAGCATAACCTAAGACGACGTAGAACAACTCATAACGTCACATTAATAAAACGGACACCAAAGATGGATTATCGAATTTTCCGACCAAACTAAAGTAAAATTTTCGGCACAACCACATACTACGAACCATCTGGTATTTTTTTTTTGTTCTGATCCTGTGGTCTATGGTCTATGGCAAAGAAAAGTACATGCAAGATATTTGAAATTAAAGATATGGGGTGATTGGTTGGATTGGATTGGTGAAGATGATTGTTAGATGAAATTTTGAGATTTAGAGGGGTTTCATGATGTTGTTGTTGTTGGTGAACGGTGAGAGAATTTTGCTGTGCAATTAGACCTAGCCCTCTCAACCATAGGCAATGGTTCATGGTTCAAGAACTGGTTGATAGCTACTACACACCAGCTAGACACCAAACTATCGCCGAAACTCCAAAAGATTTTGTGAAAAGCTTATGCTGATCAGATATTGTTTTCTAATCTACCAAAATCTATCACTGATGGCTAGTTACAGTTAGGGATTCTAGTTTTTGGTAGACGCTTCATGAATTGCAAGTCTTTCCCCAAAGACAAATGCTAGCTTAAAGGATCCTTAGTGCCACTTAGGAAACATCCCTGTTTTGACAATCTCTGGATGGCTGTCAGCCAGTTCCTCAAACTTGTGTTACTCTGAGTGAACGGCTATCTGAAATTCTGCAATTTTTCCTCGGAGTGTATGGTCAGCCTGCTGCTGACCATTAACTAGGTGAGGTAAAGGTGGAGCCCCAGCACAACATCAAGATCACAGGAGATAATAAAGATAAAATTGGAAGCCTTTTCATGAGCTGAACATAGTCTCTGGAAACGAACTTGTGGTGAGAGCTACATTGCCGATCGAAGTAGGCTCAGGGTTACTTCTGTGAGGATATTGCGGCGTTCCGTGTTAGGTCAACACAGCTCACCAGTGCATTGCGAGACTTCTCGATCTTTGGAGGGCTCGTGAACAGTTTTTCATGCTAGCTTCAGCAGAAGACCGCCAACTTGCTGCAGACAAAATCTTGTTAGAAATGAAAAACCCGTTCACGAAAGCGTATTTGCTTATTATTAAGTATGCTATCAACGACTTCAACTCCTTCAACGCCTGGTTCCAATCGGCAAAGATTCTAATTAGAGATTTGCTGTCTGAGTGTGAAAAGTTCATCAAGACTCTATGTAGCAACTTCATCAAAGGAAGGTTTCTAAGAGACTCTACAAAGATCAATCCGTCAAACCCGAGTCATTTCCGATCATTAGAAGACGTATTTTTAGGAGATGAGTGTGCCCAATATCTTTTGACATCAGTTCAGAGTGGTAAAATAACCTCTGAGGACGTGAGCACTTTCCAAAAAAAGTGTTTAGGTTTCTACATTACCGCAGCGACACAGACGCTCAAGCGATTCTCGCACGATGATCCTTTTTTGAAGTCCCTTCAGTTTGTAAATCCCAAGATGGCCTGAAACAACCAGTATTCCATCACTAGCTGTCGTAGTGAACCGATTTCCAAGTCTCATGCCAAAACTCACAGATATTGACTCCCAGTGGCGCAAGCTGCCATATGCTTTTAGTGACTCCGAAAAGATAGATATGAGCAAAGTTACTACAGATTTGATGTGGATAAAACACGCGAAATGAGAAACATTACCAACGAAAGAGTTTTCCCAGATCTGGCAGAACTCGCCGGGAGGGTGCTCTCCTTACCACATTCGAACGCAGACTCTTTGAGAAAGAATTTTCCTTGGGTCAGTGATGTCAAGACAAAAAAGCGGAATAGATTGAAGAAAGAAAGTATTGAACCCGTGCTTGTCACAAAATCATGACTAAGAACAAAAGATACAGTTTGCTACAAATATGTCTCTACAGACAATCAGATTAAGCTCCACAATTCCGAGAACCTCTACGCAGCCACCCACCCCCTGGACAAGAAGTCGAATCCGAAAGCGAAGATGATAAAGATCATTGAATATAAACCGCATTTTTTCCTTTTTTTAATGTATCTGAAGTAAAACATGATGATAAAAGACACTATGTTTTTCAAATGCCACCAACCGCTTCGAGAAGAAAGACGACTTGCGAAAAAAGACGAAAAACGTGAGCCAAATTGTGAGCCAAGATCCTTCCCCTGGACATAAAAAAAGCCTTTTTACTTATTTTCTATGCTATTTTACCTTTTTCTTTGCCTTTTTTGTTTATACCCCACTTTTGTTCCCTTAGTGGGTTAAGAATAAATCATTAGGCTAATATTATCAGATTATATTCTATTCAAAACCTTTATTAAGATGAGACAGAATTCGACTTGTCTTAACTGATCAACTTTTTCGTGAAACCTGGGAAAATATAGAAGCGTAGCATAAATCTGTCCAAAAAGGCATAATCTTGTGCTCAAGGAAGTATAATTATTTCCTTCCGATCTGGCAACACTGAAAGCAAATCAATTTTCTGGACTTGGCACTTTGAAACTGAAAATTTGAATATGTCAAAGAGCTGAAATCCATTTTATAAAGTATAGACAGCATCACTTTGGAAATAAACCAGGTTATCTATAGTATTCTCGCTTCTCCTAAACCCACTCTGCACATCTTTAAGTATATTTCTTTTTTCCACTTCCCAGTTTAACCTTTTCTTTACAAGTCTTTCATAAACTTTGCCTACAGGTAATAAAGTAAAAAATCTTTGATTTTCGATCTTTGAAATGTCTTCACCTGGTTTAGGAATAATCACTGCTAGTCCTGCCTTCCATACTTATTGGAAACATCCACTCTTCCAGGCAATATTTATCATTTCTAACAGCACTTCTACCCATTCTCTAGGGTGGTTTTTAACTAGTTGGGGAAACACCATATCTGCACAAGGGGCTGTATATTGATGGTGCATTTGATAATTTTGTATACAGACATGTAAAATTATAGCAAATTGTATAACTGGCTTTCATATAAAGTGAATATGTCACTTGATGCCTTTTTTTATGCTCTTTACAAATATAATAATTGCTTCTACCTTAAATTGAGATTTATGCACTTTTTTAGCTCTTAAAAATTAGAAATTTTCAAAAAATTATGACAGTTCATATAACTGACTTACCAATAAAGTGAACATAGCCTACCACTGATGCATGTTTTTATGTTCTTTACAAATATAATAATTGCTTCAATTGCAAATTCAAACTTAAGCACCTTTTGAGCTCTTCAAAATAACGAATTTTCAATTAGGGTATGACTTATCACTCATTTTCTGCAAAATAATACTACATTTTCTCAGCACCATCTTTTCCATCATTTTTGAAAAAATAATGCTACATTTTCTCAGTGCTACAATTATTTATAACAAGGTTACATTATGTTAGGTTAGGCTAGGTTAAAAACTGCTTATATTTAACATAGAAGTGATTATTATATTCATAAAGAGCACAAAAAAAAAGGCATCAAGTGGTATATTCACTTAATATGAAAGCCAGCTGTACAATTTGCTATAATTTTACCCACAGATAGATATTACTAGGACTGGTTAAGGTGAGGATCCATGGAAGAATGCTAATGTTTACAAAAAATTATATAGAAGATTGTGAAGTGGATGTTAGGGTGGGAAACAATATCTCCAGCTAATTCACCAAAAGAAGAAGAGGAGTCCCTCAGGTATCAGAATTGGGTTCAGATTATTATAATCTGGGTGAACATAACATACCTTTAGATGATGGTGATTCTAGTGCAAGCATTTTTGCAGATGATAATAACCTGTGGGCAGTTGGAAGAACAATTGAAGAAGTTGTGCCAGTAATAAAATCTGTTCTTAAACAGCTTGAAATTTATACAAGTGACATTGATTTAAGCTTTTTGGCTCACAAAACAAAAGCTATACTTATCACAAGAAAAAAAAAATCTATAGAAGTGCCATCTTTAACCCTAAACAGAATGCCCATCAGATTTGTGGACCAAATAAAGTTTCTGGGATGCATAATAGAAAAACATTTGAATTGGAATTTACACATTGAAAGCATTATAGCAGCCTGTATTAGGAGAGAATCAACATAATGAAGACATTAACAGCCATCACATAGGGAAGCAAAGCTGACTTTCTAATTAAGTTTTATGCTACATATATCAGGTCAAATATAGAATATGCAGCAGTTATGTATCACCCTGCAAATCAATCATCCCTTAAAAAGCTAAACATTATGCAAAATACAGCATTGAGGATTACATTTGAGCTAGGAAAACAACCCCAGTTTCATTTATGTTGTCAGGAAAGTGGCCTAGAAGACCTCAAAACTAGAAGGAACACTGGTACACTAAAATATTTAGCACAAGTATGGGAGACAGAGGAAACAAATCCAGTGAAATCAAGGATTGTAAAACAAGGTCTGCATGCAACTGCAAACAAATACAGAAAGCAGAACCAATTAAACTTCCTTGAAAGATCCATTCAAATATGCACTCAATTTGACCTAGAACTAAAGATCACAGAAATGTTATGTGTTCCAGACATGGAGTTACCCTCACCATGGGAGTGTTACAAAATAAAATGCTCAATGGTCATGGAGAAAAAAGGGAATTTAGAATTCACCACTAGCTTCAAGTTGCTGATTGAAGAAGCATTTAGCGATTTCCTTGATATTTACACAGATGAATCCAAAGTAGATGACTACAGTCCAGTTGGAGCTGCATTTACCTTAAATTGCAACTTGGGGCAATTGAAGGATTTTCCATCCTGTAGCATTGCTCAGCATTTCTTCAAAAATCGCCATGTGGATCGATTTGGAATTGTTTTGAATATTGAGTTGGTTTTATTGACTAGGGTTTATTTTCTGGTCTGGGACTCCAAGGTGTTCAATTCCAGTCTCCATTCCTTATTGCTCCACTCCTTGTCAAGTGAGACTTTGAATTCTTTGACAGTCTTACTGGATACAGTATGATTGCTCAGGGAGTTCCACTGGTCTACTATCCATTTGGTTAGGAAGTGATGGCATTCCCTCCTCTGAGCGTTGACCTTTATGAGCTTCTTAGAATGACCCCTTGTCTGCTGTGATAAATCGATGAAGAAGAGACCATGAATTGGATTGTTGTGAATCAATTTGTAAGTGTTAATCATGTCACCCCTTTTTCTTTGGTAAGTCATACTGCATAAGTTCAGAGTTTGCAGTCTCATTGGGTAAGGAAGATGTTGGCATCCGTCTACTATCTTTGTTGCTCTCCTCTCTACTTTCTCTATCATGTCCTTGTCCACTTTGTAGAAGGGAGAATGCAATTTTTTATACCAAAAAAGAAAATTACAGCACAGTGTAAGTTACCCAAACAAGTGTTGATCTTTTAAGCTGAAGTGATAGCAATAAAGAAAGCAGTGATATATGTAAAAGAAAATCTGAAAGAATATACTAAAGTATTGATTTGCTCTTATTCAAAGAGTGCACTAGAAGCTATCACCAACATAAGTAGAGGTGGGATACAGTCAAGGGATGTGGCCAGTTGCTACAAGAAATTAGTCACAATACCCACAGGTCAAGGAATCGTTTTACAGTGGGTTCCAGCTCATGTTGATATACATTTAAATGAAATAGCTGACAGAGCTGCAAAAGATGGCACCACTATGGGTGACCCCTTTACATGTTGTTAAACTCCAATTCAGATTATGATGATTGAAGAGGTTATAAAAAAGCAGCAACAATAGCCTACTACTTTGAAGAAAATCATAACCTCACTGGAAATTGGTTTACAACATGAAAAACAAGAACAAAGTCAGAACTGAAACTTTACAGGAATCTGACCCAAAGAGAAGAACCATAACTCTTTGTCTAAGGTTCAGACATGCAGGTACTCATTCATATCTCGCAAGATTTTATGGAGAGGATAATATCCATGATCATTGTGACAGTGAAGAGACAGTTGAACATATTTTAATTGAGTTTGATCATTATATGCATCAGAGAAGACACAGAATCATTCTTCAAGGAACAAAAGGAAAACATTTCAGTGAATTTACTTCTTGGTGGTTTCTTAAGTGATGAACTAAATACAACAGTCATACTCTTAGTAGTGCAATTCTTGGAAAAAATTGAATGTGAGAAGAGGATGTAATTAAAGACGCTGGGAATAATTGAATTTCCAGCATAGCAAGGAAATACTTGAAGAATATAGAGAGAGGACCTGAGTGACCATATAGTCAAGAGGGGTCCAAAATTCATTTCATCTTTCTTTTACAAATCTGTAATTACCCGAATTTAAATGACATTTTTAGTTTTGATTAGAAATATGTACCAGATTTTATTTTGAAAAGAGTCCAATAAAAATTTGGGCAAAAATCTAATAGAGCAGATTTTCACATTATTGGAAAGCTGTTAAGTGTTTGCAACTAGCTTAGGCCTACCTTGGTTTTGTAACTTTCAGGAATAAGCCTAGTCTAACCCATTGTTTCTCAAACTGCCAGCCTTGGCTCCCTGAAAAGCTGTGGTATCATCATAAGGATGACATCAACTGTTCAACTACAACATTGGCTATAGTAATGTTGTTGTTGAAGTTTTCAAAATTAATTGAATAATGGTAAATGGGTACCTGAAAACTGAGTAAATATTGAGAGATTCATATAATTGACCTACAAATCAAGTGAACATACCACTAGGTGTCATTTTTTAAGCTGTTTCTGAACATAATAACCCCTTTTCTTCTGGGGCAAATCTCCAACATTTTTATTTGGAGGGGGTCAGGGCAAGAGGGGTCCATATCCAGATAGTCAAGGGGCATATGATATATAATAATTTTTTGTATACATATTATTGGGGGGCTACTGCCCCCTTGCCCCAAAATAATGTCCCTGATTCCTTTCTATGTTTTTTTTTCTGTAGAAAAAAGGTTGAAACATTGGGTTCAAACTTGCTATCTCATTATAAAATCTATTTTGTAAATGTTATATAATCTACAAACATTGATTTGTCACAATTAAGTTGGATAACAAATTCAACATAATTTCTTTATTTTTCTATCTGCCATGTTTCTTCTGTCAGCTTTGACATTTTTCAACATATAGGTAAAACATAATTTCTTTATTTTTCTATCTGCCATGTTTCTTCTGTCAGCTTTGACATTTTTCAACATATAGGTAAAACAGCAGTTTAATAATGAAATAGTTAGTTTGAAACAAATGTTATTACCCATTTTTATATAAAAAGGAAAATATAGAATGAAATTAATAATTTCAGGTTTCCTAAAATGGCCTAGAATTAAATTTGCAAGAATAGCTATTGTTATATTCAGAAAGAACATAAAAAATGATATTGAGGGGTATGTTCATTTTATTTGTGATTCATTTATATGCACTGCTCAGTATTTACCCAAAATTTAACTAGGATGAAAATGAATACATCATTGATGCCTTTTTATCCTTTTTTGTAATTCAATAATTGCTTTTGGGTGAAATTACATTCAGGCCCAGATCAAATAGGTAAGGGGTGCTATTGGATTTTATTTTTTTGCAGGGCTCTCTCTATGTATTAAGTATCTAAATAAAACGTACTTACATATTAGCTTATGTACTTAGAGTAGTTTATGTGCATAATGCAAATCTCTGATGTTGGACTATCCTTATGAAATTTAAGAAATTTGACATGAATTTTTATAGGTAGACCTATCAGTTCTCTGTATTATAAAGTATGTCATTTTCATTATTTGAATAACTAACAATTTATCCCTTATTGTCATGAAGAATTTGCTTTAAATTTCAAAATCTTTTTCTTTTGTTTATCTTGGTGGTAGTGGGTGGCCTTTCAAAAGTGTCATCTGATTAGGCCTAATTGCCATTTATTGCTTTTTCGATCGCTCTTTTTATATTTCGAGCCCGTAAGGGGGCTCCAAAAGGTAAAACAGAGCAGAGTAACCAATAGTTTTAAAAAACTTCTCTAAAAAATCTGTCTAATGTGAAAAAATCACCATTTTTGGGTGATTCAGAATGGTAAATACTATTTTCGTTAGTTTACAGGTAAAATAAAATTTTAAAAGCAGATTTGCTGGAATTTTTAAAAAGAGCCTAAAATCACTCAAGAATGACATTACAAAAAAAAACTTATATAATTTTTGAAGGGTATCTGGCTCTTCTTGAAAATTCCCGTAAAAAACAACTAGGAAAAGGAATAATATACAGGAGACACATCACTCTTTTTTAATTTTCTCTACTTAATTGATTATTGGTTATTGTTTTTATTTACTCATTTTTGTGTTGAAGAGGTATAAAACATCTATATATTTGAAAGTAGGAGAATGTTCTCTGTCCAAGTCATAGTTTTCTTAGAGTCTTCTACCACAAGCTGCTTGAATTGATTTGATATACACTAGAGAAGTTTTAAGGACAAGTTTTTTTTTGTTTTTTTGTACCAATAAAGGTTTTTCCTTGATTTTATGTCATTGATTGTTAGTGTGGTTTATTAGCAACAACATTCCAACATTTTTTCATTTGTTTTCGGACAAATACAGCTTGTAACATCCTCAAGCTGGTTTGGTCATGTTCAAGTTTCTTGATGGTAAAACTGTCATTCTGGCAAGCACATCTCCAAGAAGAAAGGCTCTACTGGAGCAAATAGTGAGTAGACATCAAAGGTATACTATCTAGTTTTCTAAATTTACCATAAAATGAAAAGCCAGCAAGTAAAACTGGTAAAAAATCGGAAGAAAAACTGGTAAAAATTGGAAGAAATTAAGTTTTTCTTTACAGGGAAATATAATGAAATTGATACTTTAGAGTTCTTTCATAGGTTCCTTGATGAGACCGGTTAAGCACTCTTGTCTAAGACAATTATGTGTCTTTGCTCAAGATTTTAATAAACTATGCACTGTTTCCCTTTTCCCCTATATTAGAAAGACTATTAGCAGCCATATTAAACGTTCAGCTATTGTAGATTCATTTGTACAGACCCCTTTTTATTCATTTGAATGAGTGCCAAATACAAATAGAAAAGTGAAATTATGCTTGAATGACATACCTTCATTCATGCTTGAAGTATTCTGGAATTCACAGGTTCTAGCTATTGTGACATGCTCACAAACAAAGTAGGACCTTGTTTCTACTAGTTCAATAGCTATTGTTTTCTGTACATAGGAATTAAACATGACAGTTCTGTCCTCTCTTGCACCCATAGCAAATTATTGATAGCCCCCTCCCCAACCTATGTCTCAAACATTTTCAGGCCAAATTTTTGTGTATTTCCTCCCTTTATATGGAAAGAGATATGGGGAAAAGAAAAGTTTCATGTTGAATTTGCTTATACTTACTGCCAACTGTGCCCTCTACATTATTTTAATAGAATAAAGCTTAAAAATTACATAATCATTTTAAATGTTAGCTTGTTCATTTGAAATTTTATGCAGCTGGGGCAAGTGCTCCTCTATCCCCCTCTAAAACTGCCTCTGAAATTAAACAAAGGAAAATGTTTTTTCTGGAAATTTACTTTTGGTAGAAGATGAAAAATGTACACTAGAGTTACTAATACAACAAACTTGTCACATTGTTGAGCTGCCTTGAAAGATTCATTGATCACATGGTTGTTGTTGTAAAATGACTGGTAGTTTAAATAATGACCTTGTTTTTTACCCAGAAGTAATGCATTATTTTGATAAATATACATTTTTGTGTCAAAATGCATCATCCCTGTGATTTTTCAGCATTATTAATGGAACCACTGTGTATTATTTAAGTGAACATTAATTTAGCTAAGAAATAACTTGAAACTCTGTTATAAATGCAGATCCATGGGGAAACGTAGGGTTGATAGTTCTCACCTCCCAGAGCTAAAAATTTTGCCTTTTATGTTCCTAAACAGGTTATTCCTTATAAAATTAACCAGCCTTCAAGATACATAGTGTCAAACTTTATGAAACTTAGTAGGTCTGTTATATTCATGGATAAAAGCAACTGACAATTCTTGGTATATCCCTCCTTTAATTTAATTTTATAGTCGTTAGAAATCTAGGCAATTTGTTTTCTCTTTCTAAAAGAGTGTACTAAAATTTTGTTATTTAGAAAATATTTGATATTATCTTTATTCACAGCTTGATTTCAACTGGAGGTGTGGTTAATTTGAGGTAATTTATGAAAAACATGAAATAATAATTTGAGTTGCTAAATACTCTGAGAAAACTTAAAATAAGCTGTGCAAACTAATAAATATATTTTTTTCATTTGATGTTGTCCTAAACAGATCGCGTTAAAATATACCATCAACTGTTTCTTTTTATTGGTTCCCTGGGTAAAAAAAAAAAACAAAAAGCAAATAAACACGCATCCATGATCTGTATTCTGGCTAAAATAGCAAAATTCCACGTTTTCGCCGATAGGAGCTGGAAACTTCTATAGTAGGGTTCTCTGGGACACTGAAAATGATAGTATGGTTTTCATTAATTTACTTCAATTTTAGGGGGTGTTTCCCTCTACTTCAAAAATTAAGCAAATATTCCCAGGCTTGTAACTTTTGATGGGTGACATTAAACTTAATTAATCTTGAATATTTGAAATCAGTATAATAAGCTGATTTTTTTTAAATGTTTTTATTGATATTAAAATTCCAATTTTTAGAGTTTTGGTTACTATTCAGCCGAGTCGCTCCTTACTTACAGTTCGTTACCACGAGCTGTTCGATTTTCCACTCCTATCTAGTAGGCCTAAGCCTACTAGTAGGCTTACAGTAGGTCGTCGTTCAAGCATTGAATCTTAAATACTAATGAGCATTGATAATCCTGTAATTAATTCTCGTCCTTCAAACTAATGGTCAACTAGAAGTACGTTGCTAGGGCAGCGTGAAATGTTGCACCAACCTTTGATCAGCTTCACCGACAAGAAGTGCTGGGAAAACAACACTTTAATTTTGTTTGTACGCGATCACTTGAATACCATAGCTGTCAACCCTTCAAAACATTAAAAATGGCATGCGTCAAAATTAAAAAAAAACAAAAAACAAAACAATAAAATAAAATATAAAAAAAACATAGCGCGTCCCCAAGGATAGTCTCTAAATACGCTATATTCTAAAAACGGACCTTATTCTATAGTCAATGTTTTGCTTTTAAAATCCATTATCCATAAAAACTAATACTCAATTACTTTTTACCAAAAACTAAAACCTAACGCAATTCGTATTTTATTTCTAAGATTGCAGCAGGTACAGGCCAAGACTACGTTATTTCATTTCGTAATATGACATATGTTATTTTTTTCACATCTATTTGATAGTAAAAACAATTTGATCCTACGTCTAGCCTTGACTGATTGTCATAAAAAACATTTTACTAGTAATGATTGCCAAACTAGGTCGATGTATTGTATTATTATTTGCAATCCCTGCGTAATCATATACTAGAAGAAAAATTTTCCTCCCCTAAAATGTATCGCAAACAAACAAGAAAATAAACCAGTTATCAAAAGTATCTAAACCCTCATTCCAGTGGAGCAAAAACGATCTAAAATATCTTGATTAACATATTCTAGGTTGTGGGAACACTTCAGCCAAATTTTAAGCGAGTGTAAACATTTTAATGCGTAGAAAAAAGTGTGTTTATAAATTTTAGTTGTGTTTGAAAATCCATTCAATCTGTGCGCATGGCCCAAAATTATTCGCTCTTGTAAATTATACACTGAAAATCATCCAGTGTACTTGCCTTATGAATTTCTGGCGGATTAGTAGAAAATAAAAAAAAGCCTGCCTACCTATCTGCTGAAATGTGGGCAATTGGAGTTGGTTCTGGTGGTCCAAGGCCATACTCACCTGAGATAAGAGAGATAAAAAATCCTTAAGATATAGGAGGACGTACCTTCGAGGAGCTGCAGGCCTATTTTGCGCCTGAAATCATCAGGTCGAAAATCATTTACGTATTTACTTAAATATGATGCAAAATTTTTGCCTCTCCACTTAAGAATTGACCCGATAGAGTGGAAGTGTTGAGAGGAAACTACTGTGTATTTTATCTAAGCATCCGGATTAAGATCCATCGTGAAAATAACATGTATTCTCTGGTCATATGAATCAAAATCTTTCCCAAAAAAGGAGCAACATGCCTATAGTTCTGCTAAGAAATTAGATCCATCGATATGGATTAAAATCTGTGCATGATCCCACGCTAAACAAGCAGGGGTGTAATTTGCTTAGGGATGGGCTTTTCCCCCTGCTGAAATTTAGGGTCTTTGAATGTCTCGTCAAAACCCAGATTGACCTACATAATTCAAGACTCCACAGAAACAGGTCAGTTTTATTTATTATATTTTTGCCTTTATGGTACTATATGGCTTGTTTTTCCATTTTTCACTTGGTCATTTTCACTTGACATGGAAATTGGCTCCAACTTTGTGCCCCCTCCCCCATCCAGGATGAGGACAAAATTGCACCCTACAAAGCAGGTACAATAATTCACTAAAAGTTTGTGGGGAAAGGATGGGATTGTCAAATGGCCCAATCAGTCAATCAGTTTATTAAGAGAAAATGAAGAAAAATTACAAAGCTTTAGACCCCAACAAAGGCTCTTTGGCCTGTGGGGTCTACTCTGTGCCTCAAAGAATACACGTCAAAAATCATTGCATTCGATTTAAAAAAGTTCAATAAAGCCTATTGCCTGCTAAAAAGAAGGATGGCTGGGGAGAAGTGTTAGAGACCCCAAGGACCCAGATCGGTCCTCCATTCGCATATTTTAAACATTTTCGTACAATTCTGGCTTAAAAGAGGTACAAAATGCCCAGGTTCATACTAAAAGCTGTTTGGGGCGGGGGGCGTTTTGGAGGAGCCTAGCTCCCCAGTACTACTCTCAATCCACGTTGATTAAAAATCCTTCCGTAATTTTGTTCAAATAAGGTGCAACATGCCAACTTTTGTGCTAAAAGTTGGTAGTAGGAGAAGTGGAAAGGCCTCTCATCAACCTTAGCTCTCAAATTATATGGAATGAAAAATCCTTGCACAGTTCTGGTTGAAACAAGAAGTAACATGCCAATCTTTTTGCTAAGAATTTGGCTAGGAGAGGGGTAGAGGAACTTATTGGGGCCAAGCTTGTATTACCAATAATAAACATTGAGAATCATTGAAAAATTCTGCCTCAAATAATGTGCAACAAACCTGCCTTACAGCAGCGAAAAAAAAATTATTGGAGAGAAGGTAGGTAATTCTGAGGATGCCATCTATGTCATTTGTGTGTTTTTTTTTTAATATTCAATATCGTTGCAGGACTTATTTTAAGTTATTATCTGATTTTTTTTCTACCCTCTAAAGACAGATTTTTAAAAAAGAAGGATTTTATGACCTTCTCCAATTATTGGTGTAGGTCTTTCTTTCTTGGTATCTTTACTAACGCCATCTCTTTCGTATAGATTAGCGCGCTACCTCTGTTCACCATCTATACTACATTGCAGTAAGGTGCATTGTAGTTTTCTCTGGGAACAAGCAGAAGAGGTGGGGGCAGAATAATTCAAGAAATTAAATAATAATGTATTAAAAAAATGGTCGTTAAAGATCGGGAGAGGGTGTACGGAAATTGAAAGTTGTAATGCCCTTTTAAGTAACCAAAAAGTCTGGAAGGAAACTGGGCTACTACGCCCTTTTTTTTTTACCCGAAGTTATCTCATCGAAAATTCTGAGATAACCATTTGGTTCAATATAGTTGAAAAATTAAATAACTGTGTCTTTAGGTGTAAAAAATTCTTTGTAATTGTCTTACATTCTCTTTACCAAACTTTTCATTTGGACATGTTGGGAGAATTATCTGGGGGCTATTTTCTGCGTGTTTTGGTTTCCGGGAAATAATTTCCACGCTGGGGAGAATTTCTGCAGTGATAGAGAAACCGATTAGAGATTAAAGTGTTATTCAATAAAAGAATGCCAAGGAGAATCTTTCAGGCTGAATCGTCTCCAAGCAATTTTACCCGGAGGGGGATTCTCGGCAAGGATGGAACTGTCTGGAGGGAATCTGTCGGGGGGAATGCATGTTGGATGAAATTTCCACGGAGGAGTTCTCTGTGAGATGGAGGGGTATATTTCATAGAGGTGGAGCCAGATTTACCAACATTATTTGAAAAACGAACAGAAATTAATCCATATATGAAGAGTTGCCCCCTCCTCAATACGTTGCTCTCTACGTTAAAATTTGACTGTTTGCCTTAATTTTTTGAGAGTGCCTACTGAAACACGGGGCCGTCTAATTAGAATAGAAATCTTTTTTAAAAGTGCTTACCGCTTTAGTGTAAAGAGCAAGGTATGGAAGAGAGGACAACCCTTCATGTACGGAATAAATCTGCCAAAAAAAGTAAAACTAATATGCAAATTCCGTTTTAATTTTTCATGTACGTTGAGCCAAATTCGAACCTTTATTAGTTGAAAAACTTTCAGAAATTAAATAAAAAACAAATTGTATTAACTGAAAGCAAGGAGCGACGTTAAAACTTAAAATGAACAGAAATCATTCTGTATATGAAAGGGGCTGTCCCCTCCACAAAGCCTAGTTCTTTACGCTGAAGTTTGACTCTTTGTCACAGATCTACTTTTTAAAACAATTAAAAATGTTGCGTTAAGACTCCTTACTTTCAGTTTAAAAAAAAACTTGTTACTTTTATTTAATCACAGGTTAGAAATGGTTAGGCTATAATAATTTCAGATAAAAGGAATGACCAAAGAATAAAAAGAGTAAAATAAAATTAAAAAAAAATATATCGCAAATTCACAGAAGTCGAAAAAACTTTTTTTTTTCTTGCTGTTGGAAAAAACAAACAAATTTTTTAAGTTCAAAAATGAAAGCATGGGACGGTCTTGATATGAGACATCTTTTTGCCAGTTAGGAAATCCCATGACCATCTCATGCTTTTATTTTTAGTCTAAAAAAGTGTCATTTTTTTTGGCAGTAAGAAAACGTTGCTTTGTATGTGTAGCTAAATTTAGTATATTTAGTTTTTTTTTTTTAATTTAATTAAACAACTGATTTGACTGAAACTGCAACTCAAACAGAATTGCCAATGGATAAAGTAACTGAATATTTTTTTTTTGCGGGTATTACGGGTGCGTAGAAGAGTACGTAAGACTACGTAAGCACAGCTCCGCAGTTTTTTAGCGCTATATGCCTTTCTTCATTTTCTGAGTAGTGTATTTATTTTAGGGACTTTCAGTGAATGTATTTCAAGCTGAAATTGACGAAGAAGAAGAAGTCTTATCAGAGAATTTAACAGAACCATCAGAAATAGCAAAGTTTCTTGCTGTAGCTAAGGCGAAACATGCTTTTGAAAAATACTGTGGTTTAAATAATGGTGTTCCAGATTTACTAATTGCATCAGACACGGTTGTCGACCTTGATGGATCTCCAATAGGTAAACCAAAAAACAAACAAGGAGCGATAGAAGCCCTCACAAGGTTAGTTACCATTAGTTATTTTTTTAAATCAAAATAAATTTTTAAGTAACAATGTTTCCCCATTATGCGGCTGTTATGTCAAAGCATCCTACCCAATGAACCTTGAGGAGAAAAGAATTTATTGGTATTGCTAAGACGTGTTTAGAATAGAACCTTGAATAAGTGGAATTGCGTTTTTAAGAGAGAATAAGATTCACCTTGTTGCCTAGGAGTGGTATTTCTGAAATTTCTTACAATGTTATTTGCTCAAATGCCCTTCATTGACTTGCTTCATCAGGAGTACTTAAATGGCTTCTATAAGTTTTAATTGTATTGCTTTTTGGGGTGCTAAAGTTTTGGGTAAAACGCTCTTTATAAGCTATTTATGAAGGAGCTTGTCAAGGAGTTTTTTGTCCCTTATTGTATTTGAATTCGTATTATTTTCATACATGCGACCTCTGCCAGTTTTAGCGTTTTGTTGTGCAGTCAACCTGTCACATATTTCACGTGGAGATGACGCTCTTCTCCTAAGCTGTGGCGATAGAAGCCTAGTTGGAAATTTTTTTATTCTTAAGTTGTATGGGGTTTCCGTTGTTTCTTTCAAAATTGCATTTTTATATTTTAATAATCGTTATCAAGTAGCTGCTTTAGATCTCAACAATGTATCTATTTCTTGATCGTCCTGAGTGGATTAGCTGGCAATTAGTCATGCAAGAATGTGTCATCTTAACACAGGTAAACACTCCCTATTACTTAACAACTAAAGAAATGTTGAAGAAACTTAATCACACCTGCAGGCTCTCATTGGAATGGAGGGATATGTGTGTCATGGGATAGTTTTATATGTGTGTCATGGAATCCCTATTACGTAACAACCATATAAAACATTTGCAGAAGTAAACAAACAAGCCCTATTACATAGCAAACACCTGCATCTTTTAGAAAACACTCCCTGTTAATGAACAAACGCCTGCATGTTGAAGAAAATTGATAGAGCCTGTGTCTTGAGTGAATCGCCGTTAAACTTCTTTATGATCTTAAACAATTAAGGAAGAGAAGAATAGCGGCTACGTGTTTTGTTAAATCCATTTTGGCCTCACTACTCTCAGCCGCCTCCATTTCTCCAAAACGAAAATTCTAGAAATGCACATGACTAAAATCATTTGTTTTGGCACCTGCGAAAGTCTTTAAAGCTTAATAATTAAGCTACTGTAAATGATGCAAGCAAGGCCACGTAACCTGAAACTGGAAAGATAATTAAAAGAATCGTGAGGCTTAAGTTAATGAGTCACAAAAAAAAAATGTATTCAGATGAGAAACTTTACTTAATTTGCAAGTTCGTGGCAGAATATTTACAATAAAATAACAGCAAGCATTACTTTATATTTTTATTTTAGTAATAATACAATTCTTTTAATGTCCTTCGGAGAAATATACATTGAGAAATGAAGTGTTTAAACAAATGAAATGAAAGGAGGTTTTATACATGCCGAGACCCTTGATGCCGGATATTTTCGAGTTTGATCCTACTGTCTATATATTTTTCCTGGAGGGACGCATATTGTTTCCAGTGTATACCCTTGGGAAACCGTGAGAAACTTGGCCTAGTGAACAATCTCCAAGAGCTCCTAGCTGATTAAATTTTGGGTAAATACGTTCTAAGACCACACTGGCTATAGATGACGTCTAAAAAAAAACATTAAACAACATTAAATCCTTCTTTTTTCACAGTGCTTGAATATACAAAGGTACAAGTCTAGGCATTTACCCCTTTCCAGAAAATACTCCTTGTTGTTGACTGGTCTCCAATCCCTTTGGACTTACAAAAAAGACTAAAGTTTTCAATTTTTGATGTAATGAGACCCCTCCGAGGTTTTGCAACCATGATTTGGAAGCGGGGACGAGGAAGGGGCAGTCTCCCTCCTATACGGGATTAATTCTGCTCGTTTTGGGGTTTAATGTTCTTCTTTATTTTCGCAATAGCAGCGTAAATCAGATATTCCAATAAATCAAGAAGGATTAAAGATCAGTTTAAAAGTTTCTTATTTTACCTTCCCCCCAAAATAGAAGTCCTATTTACGGCCTTGGGGATTATAAATTTTTTACCCCTGGCCTCTTCTTGTCTCTCCCTTAGAACTCATTTTGTATTTATCCGAAGGCTCAATGAGAGCTGGCTCCTTACTTTTAGTTGAAAAAACTTATTTTTTCTAATTTAATTTGTCTGAAGGCTGAGTGAGAGCTGAGATGTTTTGGCATTAAAATGCAAACTTTGAGGTATCTCTCTCCCTCCGTAACTACAAACTATCAGAAAATCCAATTGAAGAAGTTTAAGTGCTTTTTTAAGTTTTGTATATTGTCCATTGTTGATTCTGCTGTTGGAAAACATACGAATATTTTTCGTGGGAAATTTTTCTGTGGGGGAATTATCAGGAGGAATTTTCCAAGTGGAGAAGCCCCGAATTACGCTGAATTCTTCTGCATAATTTTATTTACTTGTCTCTCTTCCTCTTTGCATGCACAATTTCACATGTGGAGAGAATGTTAGAGAATGTTACGACGGAATTGTCCAGGGTATCGTCCAGGGGCGGATTGTCCTGGGAATTGTCAGCGGGGATAAAATTTTCTGGTAAGATTTTTTCTTGGAAAATGTGGTTATTGTTCACAAAGATGTTGCAATGTGACAACTCCCTTCCTATTGCACAAAATGTTTCTGGCGTTTATTTTAATTAACCAATGCTACCTTCCCCCCCCCACCTTAGAATCAATAATAAAAGAGTAGACTGAATGTATACGTGGGAAGGATTATACAACAAGTCCCGACAACTTGTTTAGTTTTCATCTGAAGGCTCAGTGAGGCCTAGAAAATTAGGCAATTGAAATATCCTCTTTTTGGTATCTTACCAAACGTTACCTTTGGTATTTTACTATATCCCTGCAATTTGTAAATCACTTCTGGTAAAGGATTAAAATAAGCGCTAGGAACATTTTTGTGCGATAAGAAGGGAGATGTCACCTTGTAACACCGTTGTGGACATTACCTACTTTTTACCTAGGAAAAATCTTGCTAGACAATTTAATCCCCTTAGAAAGGAAATTATTTCCATAAATTTCTCTCCCCACGGGAAATTCCCCTAAACAATTTTCCCTCTCCGTGCAGAAAAAAAACCTCTGAAAACATCCTTATGTTTTTAATAGCAAATTCTATCTCTAAGCAAAGGACAAATAAAAAAAAAAAAAAACTAAAAAGACAATTAAACTTCTATAATGGGGTTCTCTGATCGTTTTGTAGTTAGGGAGGGAGGGAATCACCTCAAAGGGTGCATACCAAAACAGCCCAGCTCTTTGGAAGCTTCAGGTAAATATATAATTAGTTCCAAAGGAGAGACGAGGGGAGTGTGCCAAAAAGTTCAGCCAAGACCTAGTCTTGGCTGAACTTTTCGTTAAGAAGTAATGATGCCAAGGCTATTTTAAAATAAAAAAAATGGATTTTTAACTGAGAACTTTTATTGTAAGTGTTTTATTGTTTTTTATTTTTTCTTTGCTGAAGACGGCCCTTAGATATAGGGCCGAAATATTTAAATAGGTTTTGTTGGTTCACTGTCTTGGAAAAAAGTCCTCATTATTCTCTCTTTTGTTGTTGTACCCACGAAATTTTTTGGACACGTTACTCTTTCCAGCCAATAGCTATCCCTTTGTGGATTTTAAGTAATTGTGCTTAATTCTCTTGGCTCTTGCTTTTTTTCGTTCTTTATTCCTTTCTGTTTCGTATTGAATTTGTAGTTGTTGTTTTTCCGTGACTCTTGTTGTAGTTTTTTGTTATCCATTATATTTAAAGTGTCAGTTGTTCCATTTGTTCCATTTCATGCTGCCACTTGCCACCACCAGACAATGTCTCCTTGTGGGTGATAACTATGTAATTACTTTGCTTTTTGTGTGTGTGTGTTTGCTGTTTGTTTTTTTTTGTAAAACAAATTGATTGACTTAATGGACTGAAAATAACAGAATGTTCAGCTGAAGATGGAAGGGTAGATGGGCTTATCTAAGAAAACGTTAGATAAGCAACATTGTTAAATGTTGCTTTCTAAATTAAGAAAATCTTAAATTAGCAACATTGTGAGTAGTGAAGCCAGTCTTCCTTTTGATGTCAAGTTAAGCTAGCTCGTAGTCGTCGATCAAATCTTCAATGATTTCACCGGTATGTCGACCAATTTAATTTTTAATAGATTCCAAGAATTTTTATTCTGATAATGGAAAGATGGTATTAACAACAGACTTGTTGTAAACATTGCTCTTCCAATTAATATATATATATATATATATATATATATATATATATATATATATATATCTATATATATAAAAATAAGTTGTCTGTCTGTGGATGGATGGATGGATGGATGGATGGATGGGTCAGGTGACGTCACCTGAAAAAACTGGATCAGGTGACGTCAAAACTGAAAAAACTAAAAAAAGGCAAAAACTACAAAAAAAACTAAAAACTAATAAAAAAAATAAAAAAGCTAAAAAACTAAAAAAACTAAAAAAAGGCAAAAACTACAAAAAAAACTAAAAACTAATAAAAAAGCTAAAAAACTAAAAAAACTAAAAAAAGGCAAAAACTACAAAAAAAACTAAAAACTAATAAAAAAAATAAAAAAGCTAAAAAACTAAAAAACTAAAAAAACTAAAAAAAGGTAAAAAACTAAAAAAACTAAAAACTAAAAAAAACTAAAAAAAAAGGAAAAAACTGAAAAATAAGCTAAAATAAAGGTAAAAACCAATAAAAAACTAAAAAAAAAACTGAAAAAACTAAAAAAATGCAAAAACTACAAAAAAAACTAAAAACTAATAAAAAAAGTAAAAAAGCTAAAAAACTAAAAAAAACTAAAAAAACTAAAAAAAGGTAAAAAACTAAAAACAATAAAAAATAAAAAAAACTAAAAAAAAGGAAAAAACTGAAAAATAAGCTAAAATAAATGACGACACTCAAAGAGAAAGCGACCAGGACAAAAGGAATGTTCGATTAGCAATCAACAAAGCACCGGGACACAGGGAGTATAAATGACGACCAGGACATAAGTAAAAAAAAAATTAACAAAACTAAAAAGAAGGTAAAAACTACAAAAAAACTAAAAAGAAAAAAAAAACTAAAAACTAATAAAAAAACTAAAAAATCTAAAAATCTAAATAAACTAAAAAAGAAAAAAAAAGGAAAAAAATAAAGGAGAAAAACAAAACTAAAAAACGAATGTATATACAGACCGGTACACCGGGATACAAATGACGACCGGGACACAGGGAATATAAATGACGACCGGGACACAGGGACACAACTACAACGGGGACACCGGGGGAAACAGGGGGATATAAATGACAACCGGGACAAAAAAACTAAAAAGAAAAAAAAAATAAAAACTAATAAAAAAACTAAAAAATCTAAAAATCTAAATAAGCTAAAAAAGAAAAAAAAGGAAAAAAATAAAGGAGAAAAACAAAACTAAAAAACGAATGTATATACAGACCGGGACACCGGGATACAAATGACGACCGGGACACAGGGAATATAAATGACGACCGGGACACAGGGACACAACTACAACGGGGACACCGGGGGAAACAGGGGGATGTAAATGACGACCGGGACACCGGGACAGGGAATGGTCGATTAGCAATCACCATCAACAAAGCTCAAGGGCAATCATTAGAATCATGAGGTATAGATCTGAATACAGATTGTTTTCCCATGGACCATTATATGTTGCATGTTCAAGAGTCGGTAAACCTGACAATCTATTTATATGCAAAGACAATGGGACAGCAAAGAATGTTGTATATTCGCAAGTTTTACGTAGTTAAAACCATATATATATATATATATATATATATATATATATATATATATATATATATATATATATATATATATATATATATATATCTATCTATATTCACAGGTGGGACATAGGGACACAACTACAATGGCGCGTAACTATTATGGCGCGTAACGACTTACGCGCGCGGGGGGGCTTGGGGGGGGCGCGAAGCGCCCCCACCAACTAGGTGTTGGGGTGGCGCGAAGCGCCACCCCAACAGCTAGTATATATATATATATATATATATGTATATATATATATACTAGCTTTTTTGGGGGGGGGGCTTCGCCCCTCCCCCAAGCCCCCCCGCGTGCGTAAGTCGTTACGCGCCATTGTAGATATATTTTTAACTACGTAAAACATGCAAATATACAGCATTCTTGGCTGTCCCATTGTCTGTCCATATAAATAGATTGTCAGGTTTACCAACTCTTGAACATGCAACATAATAATTGTCCATGGGAAAACAATCCGTATTCAGATCTATACCGATTTTTTTCTAACGATTGCCCTTGAGCTTTGTTGATGGTGATTGCTAATCGAACATTCCCTGTGTCCCCGTCGTCATTTATGTATCCCCCTGTGACCCCGGCGTCCCCGTTGTAGTTGGGTCCCTGTATCCTGGTCGTCATTTATATTACCTGTGTCCCGGTCGTCATTTGTGTCCCGGTATCGCAGTCTGTAATCTCTCTTTGAGTGTCCCAGTGTCCCGGTCTGTAATTTCTCTTTGAGTGTCCCGGTCGTCATTTATATTCCCTGTGTCCCGGTCGTCATTTGTGTCCTGGTGTCCCGGTCTGTAGTGTCATCTTATAATGACGTCATATACAAAGCCTTATATACTTATAATGACGTCAAATGCAAACCCACAAACAAACAAACATGCATATATACAACTTATTTTTATATATATACTAGCTGTTGGGGTGGCGCTTCGCGCCACCCCAACACCTAGTTGGTGGGGCGCTTCGTGCCCCCCAAGTCCCCCCGCGCGCGTAAGTCGTTACGCGCCATATTAGTTACGCGCCATTGTAGTTGTGTCCCTGTGTCCCACCTGTGAATATAGATAGATTTATATATGTGTTTCAAACTACGTAAAAATTGCGAATATACAACATTCTTGGCTTTCCCACTACTGGGAGCTTTCCGTTTCCAATTGCCAGCAATTGATCTGAAAATGTTTGACCAGAGTCATCGTTTTGCAATCGGACACGCATATTTGTAGTTAATTTTAATATTTTTACGTGTGCCCATAAATTAGAATTTTTCAGGCAAGCATTCATTTCGTCTGCAGGAGTTAAGCTCCGTAAAAACTGGGAATATACAACATTCTTGGCTTTCCCGTTGTCTGTGCATATACAAAGCCGTATGTACTAATAATGACGTAATATGCAAACGCTCTTTTTACAAACAAACAAACATGCATACACACAACTCGTTTTTATATAGATAGATAGATAGATAGATACAATACAAATTAACTGCGTAAAACTTGCGAATATACAACATTCTTCGCTGTCCAATTGTCGCTGCATATAAATAGATTGTCAGGTTTACCGACCCTCGAACATGCAACGTACAATTGTCCATGGGAAAAACAATCAGTATTAAGATCTATACCACATTTTTCTAATGATTGACCTCGAGCTTTGTTAATGGTGATTGCAAATGCTAATTGAATTGGGAATTGCAATCTTTTAAATTGAAAAGGCAGATCCGTTGGAATCATGGGAATGCGAGGAATAAGAACAGCCTGACTCTCAAAAGGCCCTGTCAAGATTGTGGCCTCTATTAGGTTTTCCATTGTTTTTTTTTTTACGGCAAGTCGCGTGCCATTGCAAAGCTTTGGTGGGTTGATATTTCTTAAAAGTATTATTGGTACGCCTATTTTTAGTTGTAGCACGTGTGGTGGAAACCCTGAAAGATCTATGGAATTTAAAAATTCAGATGGATAATTAACCGCTTCATTTGGTTCCAAAACTGTGTCGACTGACTTGTAAAGGACTGCCTGGTCTCGAATCTTGGTCAAAACAATATTGTTGATTTCGTGGACGTCTATATTTTTGGGTGCGAGAATCGCTCTTTCACTTAGCCATTTATTATTTTTATAATTTTTTAGAATATTCGGAAATACTTTTTCAATCAATTCATTTTTGGACGTCACTAAATTACAGAAATCAGCAGGTAGTTGTATAAGTCCTGAAATTGAGTCTACTGGGAGCTTTCCGTTTCCAATTGCCAGCAATTGATCTGAAAATGTTTGACCAGAGTCATCGTTTTGCAATTGGACACGCATATTTGTAGTTAATTTTAATATTTTTACGTGTGCCCATAAATTTGAATTTTTCAGGCAAGCATTCATTTCGTCTGCAGGAGTTGATCTAGGTATTATAGGTAATGTTTGCCTTAAATCTCCCGCAAGCAATATTAATGTGCTGCCAAAGGGTTTCGACTTCCCTCTCAAATCTTTCAAGCATTGATCCAGAGCCTCGAGCGATTTTTTGTGTGCCATTGTGCACTCATCCCAAATAATGAGTTTTCATTGCTGCAATACTTTACCCATCCCAGATGATTTGGAAATATTGCACGTGGGAGTTTCTGTAGAATGCAAATTCAGAGGCAATTTCAAAGCGGAATGAGCAGTTCTTCCACCAGGCAGCAATGTTGCGGCTATTCCGGACGACGCAATTGCCAACGCTATATCATTTTTTGATCGAATTGATGCCAGAATCAGTTTTATCACAAACGTTTTACCAGTACCTCCTGGCGCATCCAAAAAGAAAATTTCTCCAACGTTGTTATCGACACAATGCATTATCGTATCATAAATGTCTTTTTGTTCCGACGTTAACTTGGAAATGTTATTTTGTACATACGACAATAGATCACTCGTACTGTAACTTTGTTCACGATCCAATTCTACACATGTCGAAACAGCAGCGATACGGTTAGGTGAAGGCATTCCCAAATCCTGAAGAGGTTTGTTTGCCATACGTACGCACAAATCTTCTATAATAACTAAAGTGTAGTTATAAATTTCTGATGTAAAATCAAAAGTCATATCTGACGTCTCTAACTGTTTTCGATGGAGTATATCTTCGGATATTTTTGACTTATATTTTTCCCATAACTCTGTAGGAGCTGATGGAGAGCAAGTTGTTAAAATGATGCCAAACAATGCACGAATTTGACTTGCGTTGACGTTTCGCACGCGTCATTGCTGCAGTTATCCCAGTGTTGGTCATTCTCCAATAAATTCAGAGCTTGGCATGCACTACGGTAAGTGTCATGTATAGTACCGTTTACAGTTCTCAAATACTCAAAGGATGTCGGACCGGGTACATTCACCAAAAGCAGGCGTAGAAAGAAGTATTCATGTTGATTGGGGTGAACGGTGTAGAGTCTTCCTATCGTGGTATCTTTGAAGATGGTTGGTTGGCCGTCGACTGACTTACCCTGTTTTCGACGTTCAAATACTTTATTTTTAGTATTCCACGTGTAATACGAAGGCACTTCAGTATACAGCAGTTTTTTTGCAAAAGAATCATTTTTGCAAAGCGAAAAAAAAGCTGTTAATTTTGTATCCGGTGGATTCAGGGCTGTTTGTTGCACGTTGGTTTCCGAGAAATAAACACGTTGACCATTCTGTAAATGTACCGCTAAGTGAACAACAGCTGGACTACGTTCATGTATCGGAAATGAAAGAATTCGCCAAACAGCTTCATTACTGCTTATGTATCTTCCAGCCTGATATTGTACGATTTCGTCGAAATCTTTGATTTCGGGCTGCAAGCCAAAAACTGCCATGTCACTGCCTTTGTTGACGTATTTACATATGTATTTGATTGCCTTTACGGAGTTACAGTATTCAACGTTTATGTGTGCATTAAATGTTTTTGATAATAATGGGGAATATGGAACAACCCACTGGTTATCTACTTCGATGGTGGTACCGTTACGCTTCTTTATTATTGCTGTTTTACCGCCATCTTCAGTAGATCTTCTTCTATATTGTGGGTAACCATTATTGCCAGTAATTGTGTTGGATACTAAAAGTCGAGGATATTGCTTTGTGCACCTTCCTTTGGCCATGCATGGTGAATTTTCGTTCAGTGCACCGCAAGGTCCATGTATCATATTTTTTACAATAATATCATGTAACCCCTTATCGACATTTTTATCAGGTATTTCAGCGGAAATCACATCATCAATTTCGTTCGAAGTAATTTTTTTATGTAGCCAGATTAGTATATGTGCGTGTGGCAAACCTCGTTTTTGCCATTCCACTGAGTACATCCAGCATCGCACTGACCCAAACACTTCAAGTTTTACTATGTAGTTTATCAGTGATTTCAACTTTTGCCGGAAGACACGGGCCGTAATGTCATGCCTGTGAACCGCCGATTGTCCTTGAAGTAAAAGCTGCAGTATCTCGTCCCAAGATTGATTACATGTAAATGTAATAAATAAATCTGGACGACCATAGAGACGAACATACGCAATAGCATCTTGAGCATATTCATGCATATGACGGGGACTGCCAGCATATGACGAAGGTAAAATTGTTAATCTTCCAACGTTTGTGGTATTACCGTCATTTACAACTGCATCTCGCAAATGAATGTATTGTTCAGAGCGGAGCTTGGTCTGATTCAGGCGGATATACAGCAAACGTTCTGATTCAATTTTAGCATACATATCAACGACAAATTGGTGAAACAATTCACGGCATTTTAAAATATAATTTTCTTCATCCTGCCGAATCATTAGTCTATAGGAATAATAATGCATTGCACTGCATTTTTTATTCATTTCTTTGTTAGTGGCTGGATTCATCAATTTAATATTAAAAGTGATAGCCGTCGGCTCCATCCCAAAAAATGATAGGATATTGTAGGGCATCGTAGCATTGATGAGTTTCAGCAATTCTTAACAACTGAGCGTTTCGCTTATGAAGAATCATATCTCAAGGTAAAAACTGATCACCGACCATAACGATTGCCACTTCGTCGATAGTTGGAGCATTGTATCTACGCACATGTTGGCCAGGAGGCGTTTTGTCAGCGGAAATAACGATTTTATGCGTATCAGTAGGCATCAAATCGATGGCTGTTTTAAACAGACGCACTAAGTTATTATTTTCGTTGAAAAGATGTTGCAATTGGGAAACGATTGTCCTTTCAACGTTGGGAGAAATTTCGCAACGTGCATTCAATTCAGAATTTCTATCACTGATGAAGTACAATTGTAAAAATTTATGATTCTCGCCTGAGAATGGTAGAAGGGACCCTGCTCTATGATAAATTTGCCCTTTTACTTTGAAAGTAGACATAAATTGATCTTGATTTTCGATTTGGGCTCCAAACGACGTCATTTGGAAACATGAGTTGTATTTTCTGATTTGTGACAAAAAACGCTTAGATTCTGACGTAGTTCCAGTAAGGAAAGTCTTCAATGGCTCTGGTGGTGCAGCCAATAGAGGAAGTTTAACTTTTCCTGAGGCGCAACACATTCCCATTGTTTCACCATTGAATTTCAAGGCCTTGCAATAGGGACAAATTTTAGACATTGTCCCGATTTGAACACATCTACTCAAGCTATAATCATCGACTGGGCTGTACCTGAATGCCAGGCGATAACTTTCAGGTTGCTCTGATTCCTCGGCACGCTTTCTTTTCTTACTTTCTCTATCAGCAGCAAGCCTGATTTCTTGCTATTCTTGTGATTCCTCGGCACGCTTTCTTTTCTTACTTTCTCTATCAGCAGCAAGCCTTATTTCTTGCTGTTTTTGTGATTCCTCGGCACGCCTTCTTTTTTCACTTTCTCTTTTAGCAGCAAGTCTGCTTTCGCGTTGCTCTGGTAGTTCCTCGGCACGCTTTCTGTTCTTTCTTTCTCTATCAGCCTCAAGCCTGTTTCCTTGCTGTTCTTTTGACTCCTCGGCACGCTTTCTTTTCTGACTTTCTCTATCAGCAGCAAGTTTTTTGGCATAGACTCTTTGAGCATCTTCATCGGCTTTTGCCATTGTAAGTTCATCAGTCATTTTAAACTTAAACATTAATAGATTTCTACGTGAACATATATGTCTTAAATATCTTTAATGACGTCACCGTCATAGCAAAAATGACGACAACTAACTTCATGACGTCAGTCGACACAGAAACATGACGTCACCTGACAGACACACAGACAGACAACTTATTTATATATATATAGATATAGATACAGTTTCTTCTTTAGTTTTTTTTTCTTTTTTAGTTTTTTCTTTTTTTAGTTTCTTCTTTTTATTGATTTGTTTTCTCCAATTTGTCAATGTTCATTCTAACATTGACACTTGGAAAAATCTTTACGTGCCAAGCATGCTAAAGCTCCAACAATTTATATTAAACCTCAAAAATTTGGGGTATCTGTTTTAAGGTTTTCGAATTACTTTAATCTATTGTCAAAATATATTGAAATATTTGTGCAATTCCCAGTTTTTTTTTATTTTTTTTTTTTTTTTTTTTTTTAGTTTTTTAGCTTTTTTAGTTTTTTTTCTTTTTAGTTTTTTATCTTTTTTATTTTTTTACGTTTTTCCTTTTTAGGTTTTTTCTTTTTTTGATTTTTTTAATTTTTAATTTTTTTTTATTTTTTTTCTTTTTAGTTTTTTTTAGTTTTTTTACCATTTTTCTTTTTTCAAATTACTTTAATCTATTGTCAAAATATTTTGAAATATTTATGCAATTTCCAGTTTTTACATTCTAGTTTGTTTTCTTTTATATATATAGAAGATATAATCTGGCGTAACAGACAAAGTGTAACAGACATAACAGACAGACAACTTATTTATATACTAGCTGTTGGGGTGGCGCTTCGCGCCACCCCAACACCTAGTTGGTGGGGGCGCTTCGCCCCCCCCCCAAGCCCCCCCGCGCGCGTAAGTCGTTACGCGCCATAATAGTTACGCGCCATTGTAGTTGTGTCCCTCTGTTTCCCCCGGTGTCCCCGTTGTAGTTGTGTCCCTGTGTCCCGGTCGTCATTTATATTCCCTGTGTCCCGGTCGTCATTTGTATCCCGGTGTCCCGGTCTGTATATACATTCGTTTTTTAGTTTTGTTTTTCTCCTTTATTTTTTTCCTTTTTTTTTCTTTTTTAGTTTATTTAGATTTTTAGATTTTTTAGTTTTTTTATTAGTTTTTAGTTTTTTTTCTTTTTAGTTTTTTTGTAGTTTTTACCTTCTTTTTAGTTTTGTTAGTTTTTTTTTTACTTATGTCCTGGTCGTCATTTATACTCCCTGTGTCCCGGTGCTTTGTTGATTGCTAATCGAACATTCCTTTTGTCCTGGTCGCTTTCTCTTTGAGTGTCGTCATTTATTTTTTTCTTTTTTAGTTCTTTTAGTTTTTACCTTTTTTAGTTTTTTTTAGTTTTTTAGATGAAATTTTTTTTTAGTTTTTTCCTTTTTTTCTTTTTAGTTTTTTATTGGTTTTTACCTTTATTTTAGCTTATTTTTCAGTTTTTTCCTTTTTTTTAGTTTTTTTTTATTTTTTGTTTTTTTAGTTTTTTACCTTTTTTTAGTTTTTTTAGTTTTTTTAGTTTTTTAGCTTTTTTACTTTTTTTATTAGTTTTTAGTTTTTTTTGTAGTTTTTGCCTTTTTTTAAGTTTTGTTTTTCTCCTTTATTTTTTTCCTTTTTTTTCTTTTTTAGTTTATTTAGATTTTTAGATTTTTTAGTTTTTTTTATTAGTTTTTAGTTTTTTTTTTCTTTTTAGTTTTTTTGTAGTTTCTACCTTCTTTTTAGTTTTGTTAGTTTTTTTTTACTTATGTCCTGGTCGTCATTTATACTCCCTGTGTCCCGGTGCTTTGTTGATTGCTAATCGAACATTCCTTTTGTCCTGGTCGCTTTCTCTTTGAGTGTCGTCATTTATTTTTTTCTTTTTTAGTTCTTTTAGTTTTTACCTTTTTTTAGTTTTTTTTAGTTTTTTAGATGAAAATTTTTTTTAGTTTTTTCCTTTTTTTCTTTTTAGTTTTTTATTGGTTTTTACCTTTATTTTAGCTTATTTTTCAGTTTTTTCCTTTTTTTAGTTTTTTTTTTATTTTTTATTTTTTTTTAGTTTTTCACCTTTTTTTAGTTTTTTTAGTTTTTTTAGTTTTTTAGCTTTTTTACTTTTTTTTATTAGTTTTTAGTTTTTTTTGTAGTTTTTGCCTTTTTTTAGTTTTTTCAGTTTTTTTTTAGTTTTTATTGGTTTTTACCTTTATTTTAGCTTATTTTGCTGTTTTTTCCTTTTTTTTAGTTTTTTTTAGTTTTTAGTTTTTTTAGTTTTTTACCTTTTTTAGTTTTTTTAGTTTTTTTAGTTTTTTAGCTTTTTTATTTTTTTTATTAGTTTTTAGTTTTTTTTGTAGTTTTTGCCTTTTTTAGTTTTTTAGTTTTTTAGCTTTTTTATTAGTTTTTAGTTTTTTTTTGTAGTTTTTGCCTTTTTTTAGTTTTTTTAGTTTTTTAGCTTTTTTATTTTTTTTTATTAGTTTTTAGTTTTTTTTGTAGTTTTTGCCTTTTTTTAGTTTTTTCAGTTTTGACGTCACCTGATCCAGTTTTTTCAGGTGACGTCACCTGATCCACGATCCATTCTTAATCTGGCCATTTCTCTTTGAACCGCAAGCCTGGTTTTGCTTTTTGGTAACATTCTACCTTTTTCAATGTTTTTCAATTTTTCAGTGTTCATTCTAACATTGATGTTAGAAAAAAATTTTACGTACCAAGCATGCAAACACTCGACAATTTATAATAAAACTCAAAATTATAAATATCTGTTATAAGGTTTTCGAATTACTTTAATCTATTGTCAAAATATATAGAAATATTTATGCAATTACCAGTTTCTACATTTTTAGTTTCAGTTTGCTTTTCAGTTTAGTTTCATTTTTATATATATTTAAGATATAATCTGGCGTAACGGACAGACAACTTATTTTTATATATATAGATATATAGATATATATGAATATATATATATATATATATATATATATATATATATATATATATATATATATATATATATATATAGATATATAGATATATAGATATATAGATATATAGATATATATATATCTTCTATATATATAAAAATAAGTTGTCTGTCTGTGGATCTGTGGATCAGGTGACGTCATGTTTCTGTGTCGGCTGACGTCATGAAATTAGTTGTCGTCATTTTTGCTTTGACGGTGACGTCATTAGACCGAGACAGAGGGAATATAAGTGACGACCGGGAACCTCAAAGAGAAATTACAGACTGGGACACCCGGACACAAATCACGACCGGGACACAGGGAATATAAATGACGACCGGGACACAGGGACACAACTACAACGGGGACGCCGGGGGCACAGGCGGGATATATAAATGACGACCGGGACACAGGGATTGTTCGAATAGAAATTACAGACCGGGACACCGGGACACAAATGACGACCGGGACACCGGGACACAGGGAATATAAATGACGACCGGGACACTCAAAGAGAAATTACAAACTGGGGCACCGGGACACAAATGACGACCGGGACACAGGGAATATAAATGACGACCGGGACACAGGGACACATCATTAGAATAATGAGGTATAGATCTGAATACGGATTGTTTTTCCCATGGACAATTATATGTTGCATGTTCAAGAGTCAGTAAACCTGACAATCTATTTATATGCACAGACAATGGGACAGCGAAGAATGTTGTATATTCGCATGTTTTACGTAGTTAAAAACATATATTTATATCTATCTCTATTCACAGGTGGGACACAGGGACACAACTACAATGGCGCGTAACTAATATGGCGCGTAACGACTTACGCGCGCGGGGGGGCTTGGGGGGCGCGAAGCGCACCATCAACTAGGTGTTGGGGTGGCGCGAAGCGCCACCCCAACAGCTAGTATATATATATATATATATTGATACATATGAATATATATATTGAACCGCTGATATATATTGAATACTTGGTTCAATATATACTTGGTTTTCTTCAAAATACTATCAGGGTGTTTCATCTCCAGAAGTCGATTTGATGCGTTACAGTATGGGAAGGCTTAACGGTAGGACTAATCATTTGATAATCCATGCAGTATTTTTCAGCGTTTTAGTGGTGTTCCTGAGCTGTAGAGAGCCTGTTTCAAGGAAACTGAAGACTTTTAATAATAGACTCGTAAGATCAATTTGTGAATCGTTTTCAAAATATACAAATATGCACAAAAAGAAACATTTTCTTAAACAAATCAATTTTTCGCCCGAATAAACAAAAAATTTCAGATGCTCAGAAAGACATCCCTTGAGCATGTTGATATAGAAGAAGAGTCGAGAAAAACTAAATAAGAAAAATAGTTCATTGCTAATAATATAATTGAAGAACACGGTAAATAAGTTTCACCAAATATTAAAAGTTTTGTTATTAATAGCTATACCAGCTGATTAAGAACAAAATTGTTGTCCAGTCTTTTTGAATCCTTGAGATATTTATGTTTTTATTTTTACATTTAGGCTTTCTGGAAATATGCATGAAGTTCATACTGGTGTTTGTTTCATGTTCAGGAAGTCAGAAGACGTGGATGTTAAAACTTTGTCTTTTGTTGAGAGTTGTAAAGTTCATTTTGGTCAATTGTCATCAGAAGTCATTAATACCTATGTGGCGACTGGAGAATGCTAGTAAGTTTTCCTGTGTAAAATATCGTTTTGCATAGTATGTACATAGTGCATAGGTACGTTTTACATAGTACATAGATAAATATCGTTTTACATAACTTTGTACGCTATGAATGAATAAATCATCAAGTTGGTTTGCCAAGGAAAAACCACATATACTGTATAACTAATTTTAGCTGTGTAATAATACGGCTCATGCTAATTTAATTTACTCCACAGTTCATGCTTATTTGTACACGGATTTACGATCTTAGTGGCTAGGTTTCAATTTTTTTTTTTTTTTTTTTTTTTTTTTTTTTTTTTTTTTTTTTTTTATAGAAATGGCTGGAAATTAAAAGATTTAGGAATTGGACTATTATTTTTCTATAAAGGGGGGGGACCATTTTACTCCGAAAAGATTTTGGGGATTTCCTTTGTATGTGATCTATGCACAGGTTTGGCTGCAGCTCACTATTTGTGTTACTAGTTTTCCTTATATGTCCTAAAGTTGCATTGAGTGCTGTTGAACTGCTAAATTTGTTAGTTTTTTTTCATACAACCTCATACACATAAGTTTTTTTTAATGCAATTAAAGCCATTTTTAATCACCAGGGTTCTTTTTCTTTCCCGTTTCTAATGGTCTTTAGTACATAGTTGAAAAGAAGGTTAGCAGATAAAGTAAACACTTTTCGTAATACAGTAAAATTATTTTTCTGGCTAGACATCTATGCCACAGCAGCTCTCATTCATACGCAGAATCAAAGAATGGCCAGGCAATCAAGGAGCATTTTATTCTCAATGTGCTCATCATCAGTATTTGAAAGAAAGCACACGAGCAATAAAATAACAACCTGCTCTTTTTGTCGCAATTTAGGAAAAGGTTAATACCCTGACAAGCCTAATAAAGGTAGGGCAAAGGGCCGGTCGAATCATTGCTCAATTGAAGAATTGACGCCTGAAAATCCAGAGCTGCGGGTGAGCTTAAAAACCTTCTAATAATTTCAGTAACTCTGATTTACATTAGGAAAGCTTATGAGTTCATCCTTAAACACAGAAGTCTACGCACACTTACATGTGAAAACCGCTTAAAAAAAAAATACACTAGGCATTTTAAAGAGAATTTCGAGAGATCAAGCCGTGTGATGTTGTACCAAATATGGCACTTCATAAATAAGGTAGTTGAATATCGAACATTATGCATACCACGAAAGAGCGGATTAGGTGACTAGGGATGGTTCTCTTAATGCGCAACTATTTGTCTAAGTCGACAAGATAGCTAAACCTCTGACAATTCACGACCTGAATCACATATAGGTACACACTAGAACGACCTGTAAA
This sequence comes from Artemia franciscana, assembly GCF_032884065.1. Taxonomy (NCBI): domain Eukaryota; kingdom Metazoa; phylum Arthropoda; class Branchiopoda; order Anostraca; family Artemiidae; genus Artemia; species Artemia franciscana. Next base: position 32,666,600 of record NC_088872.1, on the reverse strand, counting down.
TTATTCTATCTCAAAATTTTGATTCGTTGACTTTGGGAAAAAATGAGCGTAGGAGGGGGCCTAGGTGCCCTCCAATTTTCTCGGTCGCTTAAAAAGGGCACTAGAACTTTTAATTTACGTTAGAATGAGCCCTCTTGTGACATTCTAGGACCACTGGGTCGATACGATCACCCTCTGGGAAAAAGAAAAAAAAAAAAAAAACAACAAATAAACACGCACCTGTGATCGGTCTTCTGGCAAAAATTACGAAATTCCACATTTTTGTATATAGGAGCTTGAAACATTTACAGTTGGGTTTTCCGATACGCTGAATGCGATGGTGTGATTTGTGTTAAGATTCTATTACTTTTAGGGTAATAAAAGTATATTTTACAAAATAAGGCAAATTTTCTCAGGCTTGTAAATTTTGATAGTTAAGATGAAACTTATATTTTTAAATTAGCATAAAAAGCTGATTCGTTTGATGTATCTATTAGTATCAAAATTCCGTTTTTTAGAGTTTTGTTACTATTGAGCCGGGCCGCTCCTTACTACAGTTCGTTACCACGAAATGTATTAAAAGAATCGGATTTTTATGCTGATTTCAAATATATAAGTTTCATCAAGTTCAGTCTTACTTATCAAAAGTTACTTACCCATCAAAAATTTGCCTTTTTTTCGAAAAAAGGAGGGAACACCACACCCCCTAAAAGGAATAAAATCTTAATAAAAATCACACCATCAGATTCAGTGCATCAGAGAACTCTACTCCAGCTCCTATTTGCTAAAACACGGAATTTTGTATTTTTGCGAGAAGAAATACCTCGGATGCGCGTTTATTTTTATTTTTTATTTTTTTTTATTCATTTTTTTCCAGGAGTGATCGCATGAACCCAGTATTCCTCGAATATAAAGAGAGGGCTCTTTCGAACGGAAATTAAAAGTTCTAGTGCAACTAGAGGGCAACTAGGCCTCCTACCTCTGTCATTTTTTGCCAAAGTCCGATCAAAATTTAAACATAACAATTTTGTTCAGTATAGTCATAAAATATAAAACAATGTCTTAGAGGATGACCTAATCCCCCACAGTCCCCGGGGGAAAGGCTGCAAGCTATGAAATTCGCCCTTCGTCAAATAGTTCGTTACATAAAAACAATCGTGTTTTATGTTGAATTTAAGTATATAAGTTTAATCAAGTTTAGTCCTTCCTATCGAAAGTTACGAGCCTGAGAATTTTTGCCTTATTTTACAAAAAAGGTGGAAACGCATCCTAAAACGCATAGAATCTTAACGAAAATCACACCACCAGATTCGGCGTATCAAAGAACCCTACCGTAGAAGTTTCAAGCTCCTATCTACAAAAATGTGGAATTTTTATTTTTTGCCAGAAGACAGATCACGGATGCGTGTTTATTTGTTTTCTTTTTGTTTTTGTTTTTCTCCCCAGGGGTGATCGTATCGACCCATTGGTCGTAGAATGTCGCGAGAGGGCTCATTCTAGAGGAGATTAAAAGTTTGTCCTTTTTTAGTGACCGAAAAGATTGGAGGGCACCTAAGCCCCCTCCCACGCTATTTTTTCCCAAAGTCACCAGATCAAAATTTTGAGATAGCCATTTTGTTCAACATAGTCGAAAAACCTAATAACTATGTCTTTGGGGACGACTTAATCCCCCAGAGTCCCCGGGGGAGGAGCTGCAAGTTACAAACTTTAACCATTGTTTACATATATTAATGGTTATTGGGAAGCGTACAAGACGTCTTCAGGGGGACTTTTTCGCGTTGGGGGGGGGGTCAGGGAGAGGATCTTCTATGGAGAAACTTATCATAAGGGAGAATTTCCATGAGGAGGGTGCAAGATTTTCTGGTATTATCTAATAATACCAGAAAGGTATTATACTAATAATAAAACAAACATGAGATGAAATAAATAAAAAAAGTTTTTTCGCCTGGAAGTAAGGAGCAACATTAAAACTTAAAGCGAACAGAGATTATTACGTATATAAGGGGGTTCGTCTTCTCCTCAATTAAATAAAAAAAAAAATAATTTTTTTTAGCTGAAAGTAAGGAGCGACATTAAAACTTAAAACCAACAGAAATTATTCCGTATATGAAATGGATTGTCCCCTCCGAAATCCCTCACTCTTTACGCTACAGCTTTTAATTTTTTTAAAAAGTAGAATTGTGGCAAAGAGTCAAACTTTAGCGTAAAGAGCGAGGGATTGCGGAGGGGACAATCCATTTCATATACGGAGCAATTTCTGTTCGTTTTAAGTTTTAATGTCGCTCCTTACTTTCAGCTAAAAAAATTAGTTTTTTTCTTATTTAATTTCTGAACGTTTTTGAATTAATGCATGTTTGGTTTTGGCTCTCCGCACATACATTAGTAAAAATGAAATTTGTATATTAATTCTTTTTTTGGCTAAATGGCTTTCTCTTAGTTTTGATCAGACGATTTTGAGAAATAAGGGGCGGAGAAGGAGGCCTAGTTACCCTCCAATTTTTCGGTTACTTAAAAAGGCAACTAGAACTTTTAATTTTTAACGAACGTTTTTATTAGTAAAAAATATAAGTAACTTAAGAATTAACTTACGTAACAAACTTTCATAACATTTTATTTTTATTATGTATACGAGGGGGTTTGTACCCTCGTTAATACCTCGCTCTTTACACTAAATCGTACGTTTTGTCCCAATTCTTTAAGAATGACCCCTGAATCAGAAAGGTCGTAGAATAAATAGTTGAAATTACTAAAAATACTTTAGCATAAAGAGCAAGGTATTTATCTTCTCCTAAATACCTCGCTCTTTATGCTAAAGTATTTTTAGAACCCCTCATATGCGTAATAATCTCTTTTCATTTTAAGTTTTAATGCTACTTCTTCCTTTCATTTGAAAAAAACATTTTCATGTTTATTTTTCATTGCTTTCTTATAGTAATGCTAGAGAATCCTGCGCCCTTTCCATTAAATTTTTCTTCCCCCCTGACAGATTCCTCCAAGGAAAGATCCTCTAACATAGCCCCCTCTCCTCAGCCCCACCCCCAAACAAAATAAAATCCCCCTGAAAACGTCTGTACACTTCCAAATAACAATTACTATATGTAAACACTGGTCAAGGTTTGTAACTTGCAGCCCCTCCCCCAGGTATTGTGGGGGAGTAAGTCATCCCCAAAGACATAGTTATTATGGTTTTCGACTATGCTGACCAAAATGGCTATCTCAAAATTTTGATCCGTTGACTTTGGGAAAAAATGTGCTTGGGAGGGGGCCTAGATGCCCTCCGATTTTTTTGGTCACTTAAAAAGGGCACTATAACTTTTCATTTCCGTTAGAATGAGCCCTCTTACGACATTCTAGGACCACTTGGTCGATACGATGACCCCTGGGAAAAAAAACAAACAAACAAATAAACACGCACCCGTGATTTGTCTTCTGGCAAAAAATACGAAGTTCCACATTTTTGTAGATAGGAGCTTGAAACGTCTACAGTAGGGTTCTCTGATGCGCTGAATCTGATGGTGTCATCTTTTAGGGGGTGTTTCCCCCTATTTTCCTAAATAGGGCAAATTTTCTCAGGCTCATAACTTTCGATGGGTAAGACTAAACTTGATGAAACTTATATATTTGAAATCAGCATTAAAATGCGATTCTTTTGATGTAGCTATTGATATCAAAATTCAATTTTTTAGAGTTTTGGTTACTATTGAACCGGGTTGCTCCTTACTACAGTTCGTTACCACGAACTGTTTGATACTTCGCTCTTTACGGTAAAGTGCTTTTAGTAATTTCAACTATTTATTCTGTAACCTTTGTGATTCAGGGGTCATTCTTAAAGAATTGGGACAATATTCTTCATGTATAGTGAGTAAAAAATTGAAAACTTCATTAATTAAAAACATTCAGAAATTAAATATAAAAGGTTTTTTTTTTTAATGCAAGTAAGGAGTGACATTAAAACTTAAAACGAACAGAAATTGTTCCGTATATGAAAGGGATTGTCCCCTCTTCAACACCTCGCTCTTGGCGCTAAATTTTTCATTGTTTTAAAAAGTAGAGTTGTGAGAAAGAGTCAAACTTTAGCATGAAGAGCAGGGCGTTGAGGAGGGGACAAACCCTTTCATATACGGAAACATTTCTGTTTGTTTTAAGTTTTAATGTCGCTACTTACTTGCAGTTAAGAAAACTTTTTTTTTTAATTTAATTTACACATAGTATTGGTTATTGGGAAGTATATAGACGTTTTCAGGGGGATTTTTTCTGGTTTGGCGAGGAGTCGGGACAGGGTGTTATGTAAGAGGATCTAAATGGAAGAATTTTTCATGGGGGAAGAGAATTATCGATGAAGGGGGTGCCAGATTTCCTAGCATTATTTAAATATAATAAGAAATTAAAACAAAACAATTGTTTTCCATTTAAAGTAAGGAGCAACATTAAAACTTATTACGTATATGAGACGTTTTGCCCCCTCGTCAATACCTCATTCTGTACGCTAATTTTTTTTGTACTTTCAAAAGAGCCATTTATCATAGCGCAATAGCGCTGCCTAAGTAAAGAGCGATGTGGGCACAATGTATTTTTTTTTTCAGTTAGGGTTTTTGGTTTTAGACCGGGGCACTTTATATCGAAGGAATTCCAAAAGAGCTCATTTAATTGGAAATTAGAAGAACTAGTGCCTTATTTAATAGTCGAAAGTGAGCGTATGGCCACTAACACCCCTTCCACGTCCACCAATCCCCAAACACATTGAATCAAAATTTTGAGATAGACATTTTGTTCAATATAGTTGATAAAGTTTGGAAATTATGTCTTTGAGGATGAAACTTTCCCCCCCCCAAAGCCCTCAGGGCAATGATTGTCAGTTTTGCCCTTGGGGTATTTTAGGTTTATTTAGAAACTGTGATCGTCCAAACTTTGCAGGGGGTTCATTGGATTGGTAATCAGCAGTATTACTACGCTTTTTAAGATCCAGAGTGATCAGAGGGTGGATACCCCCTCACCTCGCATTTTCCCGAAATGTATCTGACAGAAATTTTGAGATGGCCATTTGTTGTCGCAGAAACTTTGAAAAGAGCTCATTCGATTGAAAATTGAAATAGCCAGTGCCCTTTTTGATAGTCAAAATTGATTGGAGGGCTACTAATCCTCCCCCCCCCCACCCACCGTTTCCCCAAAAATATCCGATCAATATTTTGAGATAATCGTTTTCTTCAACGTAATTGAAAGCTCCAGAAATTATGTTTTTGAGGATGACAACCCCCCTCCACAGCCCTCAGGGCAAGGGTCGTAAGTTATGCCTTACGGGCATATAAGATATATATAGAAAGGGTGATCGTAAAAACTCCGGAATGTGCTCATTTTATTAGAAATCAGATTTTTTTTAGTGCCCTTTTTAAGATATGGAGTGATCAGAGGGTTGATATCCCATCCCACACCTTGTATTTTCTCGAAATGCATCTGATAGAAATTTTAAAATGGCCATTTGTTGTCGTAGAAACATCGAAAAGAGCTCGTTCTATCGGAAATTGAAAGGACTAGGCGCTTTTTAGTAGTCAAAAGTGATTGGAGGGCAACTAACCTCCTTCCCCCCTCCCACGCCTACTAATTCATCAAACACATCCAATCAAAATTTTGAGATAGCCATTTTGTTCAACGTAGTTGAAAGATCTGGAAATTATGTATTTGAGGATGTCCTGCTGGCATATAAGGTATATACATAGAAAGTGTGATCGTATAAAATTTGGAGGGGGCTCATTGGATTGGTAATAAGAAGTTCTAGTGTCCTTTTTAAGATTCAAAGTGAACAGAGGGTGGATACCCCCTCCCCCCACACACACACACCTTGTATTTTCCCAAAATGTATCTGATAGAAATTTTGAGATGGCCATTTCTCATAGAAACCTAGAAAAGAGCTTATTCAATTGGAAATTGAAAGGCCTTGTGCGCTTTTTAATAGTTGATATATGCCTGGGGGCATATAAGGTATGTATGTATACGATCAAATATAAATACGATCATATAAATACAAGTATAAATACGATAAATACGATCATAAAAGGTATACGATCAAAGGTGACCGTATCACCTTTGAAGGCAGCACGTTGGACTGGTAAACAAAAGTTCTTGTGTTTTTTTTTAAGATTTCGAGTGATCGGAGGTCGGGTTCCCCCCCCCCACACACACACACCTTATATTTTCCCGAAATGCATCCGATTTTAATTTCAAGATGGCCATTTGTTGTCTTAGAAACCTCGAAAACAGCTCATTCAATCGGAAATTGCGAGGGCCAGTACCCTTTTCAATAGTCAAAAGTGATTGAAGGACAACTAACCCCCCTCGCACGCCCACTATTTCCCTAAACACATACAATAAAAATTTTAAGCCATTCTGTTCAACTTAATTGAATGGAAATTATGTCTTTGAGTATGGCAACCCCTCCACAGCCCTCAGAGCAAGAGTTGTAAGTTATGCCCTTGGGGCATATAAGGAATATGTAGAAAGGGTGATCGTATAAACTTTTGAGAGGTCTCCTTGGTTTTGCAATCAGGAATTCTAGTGTCTTTTTAAGATTCAGAGTGATCTGAGGGTGGATACCCCTTCCACCTCGTATTTTCCCAAAATGCATCTTAGAGAAATTTTGAGATTGCCATTAGGTCTCGTAGAAACTACGAAAAGAGCTCATTTAATTGGGAATTGAAAGGGCTAGTGCTCTTTTTAATACTCGAAAGTGATTGGAGGGTAACAAGCCCCCTCCTACGTCCACCATATCCCCCAAACACATTCAATAAAAAGTTTTATATAGCCATTATGTTCAACGTAATTGAAATGTCTGGAAATTATATCTTTGAGTGTGACAACTCCCCCACAGCCCTCGGGGCAAGGGTTGTAATTTATGCCCCGGGGGTATATAAGGTATATATAGAAAGGGTGATCGTATAAAATTTTGAGGGCACGTCAGACTATTAATCAGAAACTCTAGTGGTCTTTTTAAGATTTGGAGTGATCGGAGGGTGGATACCCCCCCACCTCGTGTTTTTCTGAAATGTATCTGATTTTAATTTTGAGATGGCCATTTGCTGTTGCTGAAACTTCGAAAACGGCTCACTCGATTGGAAATTGAAAGGGTCAGTGCCCTTTATAATAGTCGAAAGTGATTGGAGGGCAATTAACCCCCTCCCACGCCCACTATTTCCCCAAAAACGTCCAATCAAAATTTTGAGATGGCCATTGTGTTCGAGGTAATTGAAAGGCTCGGAGATTATGTCTTTGAGGATGGCAACCCCCACCCCCACAACCCTCAGGGCAAGAGTTGTAAGTTGCAGGAGTTGCAGGAGTTGTAAGGCAACCAACAATCCTCCCACGTCCACCATTTCCCCAAACCCCTCCAATTCAAATTTTTAGCCATTTTAACCATTTTGTTCACCGTAATTGAAAAGTCCACAAATTGTGTTTTTAAGGATGACACCTTCCACAGACCTCAGGGCAAGGTAATTTGTGCCCTGGGGGCATATAAGATAAATATAGAAGGGGTGGTAGTATAAACTACGGAGGGAGCTCGTTGAATTGTTAATCAGAAGTTCTAGTGCCCTTTTCAAGATTCAGAGTGATCTGACAGTGGATAACCCTTACACCTCAAAACCTCGTATTTTCCCGTAATTCATCTGATAGAAATTTTGAGATGGTCATTTGTTGTCATAGAAAATTTGTAAAAGGATCATTTGATTGGAAATTGAAAGGCTAGTGCCCTTCTCATTAGTCAAAAGTGACTGGAGGACAACAAGCCCCCCTTCTCTTCACCCATCAATTCGAGAAACACATCCAATAAATTTTTTTAGATAACTAGCTTGTTCAGTGTAGTTGAAAGGTGTGGAAATGACGTCTTTGACACCCCCCATACCTCATGAAGACCAGAATATAATTTGCACATTACTGACGAAAATGGCTGTGGGTTGTCAGTTGAAAATACCTATACTGATATATATTCCTTAAAGTTTTAATAAACTGTAATTTATTAAAATTAAAACATTTTAAACGTACTTTGTTTATTCAAATCATGCAATAAATAACCGAGTCGAACTTAAAACGAGCAAAAATCAACATGAGTAGGGCTGACATTCCTCATGTCTTTTCAAGACCAAAATGTAATCTGCACTTTACTAAAAGAAAAATCAAAATGTTTTCACTTTGTTTTTACTTGTTTTAAAGGTTTTACTATATATTTGAAGGGGGAGTCCTCCCCCTTGCACTCCAATTACAGCGCGAATGTCTGGTGCCCTTTTTAAGAGTAACAAAAGATTGGAGGGTAAGCAGGCCTTCTCTCAAGCCCTATCCCTTATCAAGACCAGAACACAAGTTGCTTTTTGATAGTGCTTATTGCTTATTGCTTATTGACAGAATTCATTTATGGATAGTGATTTGTGGTAGTTTTACGATTGGAAGATTATTTGACTTTATTATGCTCATTCTTGGCTTAATAGAACTTTTTACTTTTTCTTTGAATAACTTTTCTTGAGGAAATTTTTTTAATTAATTGATAAATAAATGAAACTCGAAGCGAACAGAAGTTACAACAAATAGCCGAGTCAAGCTCAAAACGAGCAAACATTAACACGGGTAGGGTTGATAACCCCCACGCCTTCTTAAGACAAGAACACAATTTGCTCTTTACTGAAAACTAAATACGTTTGAAATGTTTTCACCTTTCTTACTTTCATAAATGAAAAATTATGAAAACCTTATCAAAGAAATGTCAATATATGTCAATATAACTGACAATCCACGGTCATTTGTTTGTACATTTTTTTTTTCAGTAAAGCGCAAATTGCGTTTAGAAGGCATAGGGGTTAACAAACCTACTCATGTTAATTTTTGCTTGTTTTGAGTTTGACTCGGCGAATTATTGTAATTTCTGTTCGTTTTAAGTTTTAAAGTTGCTCCTTACTTTCAGTTGAAAAAACTTGTTTTTTTTATTTAATTACTATTAAAGAATAAATGAAACTCAAAATGGACCCAGAATTTCAGTCGTTGTGTAAACATTTTTAGTTAAGACGCTTAAGTCAAAGGCGTAATGTAAGTCTAGAAGACTTTAACATTCCCGTTAAATACCATAGTCTCCACTAGCCTTTGTTGTGTTTCTTAGGACTAAGTTCATCAAAACTTTCCATAAAAATGGGGATAAAACACAATCCTTAGCTCTCGATTTCACACTGAACCAACTACAAACCTCAATTGCTACTTTAACCCCAGCAACGTCTCTCTCTTACATAAAACTAATCACTTGGATGTACCCATCTGATATACCATACACTAAAGCTTTTCCATCAACAGAATCAATTATGAGGACTAAAGGGGTCTAATCGTTCAGGTGCTTTTCGGTTATTAATCTAAGAGTAGAAATTTTTTCGACTCATCCTCTCCCCCTCTTAAAACCATGCTGTTCTTCTTTTATAACTTTATCTACAGCACATGTTGGTCTAATAACCACCATCACGCTCATTAATTTGCTTCATACAGAAGTCAAGTCAACGCCTTTGTAATTACGACACTCACTCTTATCACCTTCTATATGAAGGGACTTAATTAAATTTTTCTTAGTATCAATACTCATAATCTTAAGTGATTTATTTCTAACTTAGCAACCACCGTATTTCAAAGACTCATTTGCCGGCTATTCATCGGTTACTCACTGCCTGCACCCGAGGCTTTTATTACTTTTTAATTGAGGCTTTATTATTGTCTCTAACTCCTTCTTGCAAAGAAATCTTTGTTTATTTCTAAGTTCTCTAACATTCTTTTATTCTTTTTGTATAATTTTCTACTTCTTTGGGTCAGCTTAACACGTTTTCAAAATGTTCTACCCATCCCTCTCTATCGCTTTTCGTATCATTAATTGGGGCTCCGATCCTATCTGTAACTAGGACAAGTCCAGACTGACTACTTTCTCTCAATTTCTTAACATGTCATTGCAATACTTTACTATTATACTGTCTGGCTGCATCTTCCAGGTCTTCAGGAATTTCATCTATGGCCTTGATTTCACTTCTCCTTCATTCACACTTTAATGCCTACTATACTTTACGTAAATACGTTCTGAGACCATACTGGCTATGCATGACGTATGAAAACAAAGAAAGGGAATAAAAAATGAAAAGAGAAAAAACAAATAGGTGAAAAAACGAGGATTTTATCAGCCAGTAGCTAAATATGAAAAACAAGCAAATATTTCGACAAGGACCTCCGCCAAGTCTACACTCTCGTGTAGTTCACTTATAAAGGTTAGATTTTTTTTTTTTTTTTTTTTTTTTTTTTTTTTTTTTTTTTTTTTTTTTTTTTTGAGCACTGAGGACGACTTGGCGGAGGTCCTTGTCGAAATATTTGCTTGTTTTTCATATTTAGCTACCGGCTGATAAAATCCTCGTTTTTTCACCTATTTGTTTTTTCTCTTTTCATTTTTTATTCCCTTTCTTTGTTTTCATACGTCTACTATACTTTTCTTACTTGCCCCTTAGTCTCGTAAGATCTATCTCTCAGAAACTTCTTCTACAGACCTCCTCTCTCTTCTACTAAGCTTAAAGCTTTTTCGAAAATATTCCTAGCTGCCTTTCTATTTTTTCTCTCTAAGACTTTGTATACGACTTCGTAAGCTATGATCATGCAGGGATTATTTAGAGAACTCTTTTAAATGATAAAAGAATTAATCATTGAAAATTCGTCTCAAGTCACGTTTCCATGAATACTTCCTGAATAAATCATTGTAAAAATTCACAAGTACGTTAAACTGTATAGACCCCCGGGTCGCTGATTTATAGCTATATCTGGGGGATCCCTTAAAATTTTCTGCGTGTAAAATTTCAAAGCTTTTGTTTTCGCAGAACCAATGTAACCTGAAAAGGTGTTTTTTCCTGCTCCAGTAGTATGCCACAAACTGACTTGTTTGTTTTTTTTGGCTGCAATGGGGTGCTAAAAAGTACTATCTTGATCATTTTTCTCATCCTTAAGCTTGTTTATATAAACGGTGTTGCCTTTTTCGACTCTCATTACAAATTCACAATAACGAAAGATTGTAATAGTTCCATGCGCTGCTCTTTTATAGTCATATCTTTTAAGGTTTTATTAGTTCTGTCTATAAGGATTTAAAGCTGTTCTCATTTATCGATAGAAACCGAAAAGACTTTGTTTTTTCTACCTCAGTAAGATGCCATTAACTGGATTTTGTTGTTTTCTGATTTGGTTGTAATGGGGTACCAGAAAAGCTTGATTATTATTCGATAATAACACTTTTCGACTGTTCCTTTTTAATAACAGTGGGAACTGTATTCCCATGCATTGCTGTAGCGCTGCACCCCTGGTGAAAACGATAAAGGGATTTTGATAAAATAAAAAGTGCAAAAAATAGATTAGTTAAAATGACCTCTGTATTTCTAAGACAAGATGTTTTAGATGCAGTAAGTGAGATAGTAATTAGGGATAACTATTTACGGTTTGGTTTTGATCTATTTAGATTTTCAACTTTTTACATCTTGTGAAATTTTTCATTTTCTTAATGCTTAAAATTACACAACGAATTACATTTTAAATACTTTTTGAAAGTTAAACATTAAATGACCCCCCCTCCCCTAAAGGAAAAATAATTCGTCCCAAAGTAATGCAAATCCATTTAAATTTGCTCCATATTTTTAGTGTTTTCGAAATTATTGGCTGTTTTTACATTAACTTCGCTCAGTGTTTTTTCTTCTTCTAGTGGTAAAGCTGGCTCTTATGGGATTCAGGGAATTGGAAGTATTCTTGTCGAAAAAATAGAGGGAGATTACAACGCTGTCGTTGGTTTCCCGTTGCGAAGATTTTTTGTTGAAGTTCGAAAGGCGTTTTGTGACTAATTTGAAAGTAAAGGGAAAAATTATTTCTTGTTTTCTTCAACCGCTCTATTATTGTGCAATATTGAATAGGGAGAACAAATGGATTCCATTTCCAAAATAAAAAGACATGATATCAGTACTGGAGTAATAAATAAGAACTTTTGTTCTTATTTATTACTTTTAGAACAAACCAAAAGAGGACAAAGATAAAAAAAAAAAACTTCAGAAACTTCAGGGACTTCAGAATAGTAAGATAAATGAGAAAATAAGCTGAAACATTACAGAATAAAGCATGAAACACTGGATCTGCGCATCCACGTTTGCTTTTGATCTGGAATTAGGCGCGAGCCGCGATTTTGGACTTGAGAAAATCCCTATTCTTCACCGAATTCGAAAATTCTCCGGAAGACGGCAGAACAGTACCGCGTAGCGAAACGTAAGATGAACTCACCACGGAAAAGCGGAGATGTCATTTGTGTCTCGTGCAAGGTAGCACTAACGCCGGAATCCGCCGTCTTGAACTGTGACCATTGTTCGAAGTGGTTGTGTATTCAGTGTATCGAGATGCTATTGACCAAATACAAGCTTATCAACACCCTAAGCGATGGAACTCGTTCTGTGTGAACCTGATCCACGCCAAAAGAGAGGCATAAACAAGGAGGACGTCGCCAGTATTGTCAGTACCATAGTTGTAAATTCAACCAAGAAACTCAAGGAAGATATCAAAAGCAACATGGAAGATATGCTGTCAGGTCTGACAAAACGGGTTGGGGACATTGAAGGTGAATTGGTTAAACTCTGCACAATATATGACATGCGGACTGAAGCTAAAAAGTAGTTAGAAGATGGCCTACAAGATATTTCAAAGACACTAGCTAGTGAAATAGACAAGAAGGTAGCTGAGGCGGTACGAACCGACAGAGAAAGACAAAAGCGTAAAAACAATATCATCGTTTTCAGTGTCCCAATCAACCCTACACTTTCATTTGAAGCCCAAATTACAGCCAAAAAAGCATTCATCGTGGAATTTCTACAGAAAGAATACGGCATGCCTGCTACTATCACCAGTGCAAGGCAGCTGAATAAGCAATCTTCTACAGCTTCTATTCAAGTTCCGTCCAACACCACCATGCCAATTGTCTTCACAGTTACCGACCCTTCATTGCCCAGAAGAATCGTGAATATGTCATACGAAAGAAGAAACAACAACGACACTACAGTTCCGCCACGACAAGGTTAAAACTGACAGGGAAAACTGACTACTACTGGCAGAAGTAAGTGATCGTGTATCTAATGGTGAACTAGATGTGGTTATTGGAGGCAACAAAATCCTCCAAAAAAAAACCCAGAATCAATGGTGGTGTGATTCCAATTGTCACCCGACCATCAGTGTATAGTGTAAATAGTTCTGCTCTTTTTGGTAAAAATATAAATGATGAAGTAACCCTAAGTGACATTATTAGTGATAAATCGTCAGACTCGTTTGTAAATGCAGACGCTTCCCAGGAAGAAGAAGAAGAAATGAGCTTTGTTTCTATTGATGATAGTGAAAGTGACTCGGAAGCAGATGGTGAAGAAGATATCCACCGATCTCAGCGTAGTCGTCTCGAATATAGACCAGCTACCAAACAAAATCGACGAACTCAGGTCAGCAATTTATCATAAAGATTATGATTTGATCCTCCTTGCCGAAGTATGTCCAAAAAGTTGCTGGAACCAACTAACTGACCAACATGTTAAAATCCCGGGATACCAGCTAATATTCAATCGTTCAAGCCCTGATCCGAGCGGAATCCCAGCGGGCACTTGCCTGTGTCTTCGAAAAAGTGACCACTAGCTTCAGAGGAAACCTACTTATTGCCGGAGACTTTAACTTCCCTGATATAGCCTGGAAAGATGGATTCTCGTCACCATGGAATTTCCCGCAAGACAAGTTATCCCCATTCATCGAATGTACCCATGGATCTCTCCCTCACCCAAGTTGTAGACCAGCCAACGCGGTAACGTTTGCACCAGAAACCATCACTCCTCGACTTAGCTTTCGTGAACAACCCAGAACTAGTCCAGAAAATCAACTACATGCCACCAGTTGGAAAGAGAGACCACCTACTGCTAGAAATCCAGACATTGATCAAGAAAATAACCAACAGACTCGTCAGAAAAATGTTTGTTGACTACAGATCCATTAGAGCTGACTTAACTAATGTTAATTGGGACACTATTCTCGAAGGACCTGTGGAAGACAAATGGAACATGTTCAAAATCCTTCTTCCCGATGCGGAGAAATGACACACATCGGTTAAGATGATCCCCAAACAGAAGACCCTACCATACATGACTAGGGAAATCAGGAAAGAAAGGAACCGAAAATCCCGCTACTGGAAGAAATACAAAAAAAAGTGGGACAAAGCTAATAATGCTAAGTTTGCTACTGCACACAGATCCATTGGACTGCGAATTAAGGTAATAACCACCCAACAAGCCCAATAGCTTATGCAGTCACCTCTCTTTCATTATTAAAGACGCTGGTAAAAGAAACCGAAACACCAAAGAAACAGACAGAATAAAAAATCGTACAATGAAAGTTTATCCATCCAAGAACTAAAAGAAAAACATGAAACCTAGCAAAAGGTTGAAATCAAGTCTTAGCGATACAGACTAGGATGAGTTAGTAAAGAAGGGGATACAAAGATGGCTTTAGATGAATTTTATAAGATATTAAATGAGTAGTTTGGTCTTTATTGTCTTTGAAAAGCTTTACACAAGAAAAAACTTACGACCGAAAAACCATGGCTATGCATCTCAATGTTAAAATGTAATCATAAAAGTATCGACAGTACAAGATAAGACTATTAGACCCTTTAGACCATAATATAGAGTATTTCAAATATTTGCCTAATTTACCCATAGACTCTACCTATAAAAATTGGCTAACTAACATTCTTAGAATAAGTCTAAAAATCTATATGAAAATTTATTTAAGAAATCAAACTCACCCGAAAATATTTAGAATTTAACAAAAAAAATTGAAACTAAACATACTTGCTATTACGAGATCTGAAGTTCGAAATCAGCTGCAGCATTTCGCTGCAGGGCTCGGAATTTTATTCCGGGGCGAGATTATGCGACAGAGTCTCATGTTCAGAATTAATTATAAATATAGCCATGCTGAGTTTGAAGAGAAGGATAGTACGGAAAATTTATTATTGTTTCGTTATTATTATAAGTTTTTTCCTCTTGAATAAACTAAACACATTTTCATCGGCCTTTCTAAGTGCCCTAGTGTCAGAGCCACATTTGTCCATTGTTAATACGTGACGGTATTGTAAAGCTCAGTTCGCAGGCCTATCTTCCTATTTTTTCAGTTTTGCAATACCTAAACACACTGCACCGTGACTTTTCTATTTTTACGTCTTTTTAACCCGGTTAAGCGGGTTTATCGAGTTGATTGATTTTCTCATTACCTAACATCACTCTTCATCCTTATTTATTCCTAGTCTAAGGGAATTAGCCGTTTTAACATTAAGTTTCAAGCCTCCTTTTGTACTTCGAACCCTCAAAACCTCAAAAATTCATTTTTAGAGGTTCCATTTCGCTAACATTTTTATGCAGGTCATTCAATCCTTATCGGGTTTTTTTCTGCTCATGTTCGCTACAAGAATTTTTAACTTTCTCTACTTAATGGGATTCGATACCTTAAAGGATCACCCTACTTCGTCTATTATGAAAAAATTTAGTTTCTGTGGCCAAACTAATTAGAAATGATTGGGCGGTTTTGCATGAATTTTTAGAGCTTGGATAAGAGATTTGAATAAACGACTGAAAACGAAAAGCCGACATCTGCTTTACTGTAAATCTTAGAAAAACCATGTAGCTTCTCTCATTTTGTGCCAAAGATAGAGTTATTCAGTTTTAATAAAGCTTGTTCGAAAGTGCGAATTAGTTTTTTTGATTAAATAGAGCAGAATTTTGAAGTTTAGGAAAAGGCAGTCCCTAAAAATGTTTTAGTATACATGCTAGAAGAACTGTAAATATCAGCTCAAATGAAATTTATTTGATCAATTCGATAGATTTGGGAGTTGCCTGTTGTGCTACCCGCTTTGATTGAAAGCCTTGTCGACATATGATAATAAAATTCAACGGTCCTTGCAATCAATTTTATTTAATCAAGTCACGAAGTTTCAATAGCATTCAATGGCAATTACTCCTCTGAGAGGATTCGCTAATGGACCCTTTGTTTTGAGACGCCCAGCCGATGTTTTGAGGCACGTAAAATGATTTTGTGTCGCATCCTTTTAAATTAGAAAGGCTAGACTTTTACTCAGGTACCAGAAACTAAGTTTTAATCCCACTGATATAATTCTTGTCAAAGTTCGTTAATGAAAAAATATATGTTGAAGATTATTCCTTGCCAGAATGTGGTGTCTTACAAATTATTTATCTAGTTTTAACTTGGATTGAATTACTATCATGTTGGGATGTCCTTTGCGTTGTTTTCTGTTTGCTTTGGCTGCTGGTTTTCTCAGTTTATTTTATTTTTGGCTAAAGAGGTCTGTGTTACTCGGTTTTGTTCTCCAGTTCCTTACGTATTAAGCTGACAAATTGAGCTCAAGCCGAGTTGTTATTTCGTTGTAACTTCTCATAGGCAGCGTGACAGCGCTGCCTCATTAAAGGGTCATATGGATTCAACGTATTAATAAATTTTTGTATCCCAGGCAACTGCACTTTGTATCACGACAACTGCATGGAAGCAGTTGCCGTAGAAATTTCGGAGGGGGCTCGTTCGATTGAAAATTCTATTGCCCTTTTTACGAGTTAATAATGATTGGTGGGACAAACAACCCGCCTCCCACGACCCTATTAGCTTCCAACTTCCTCCTCTTAACTCCTGAAGACATCTAATCAAATTTTGAGATTGGCATTTTGTTCAAAATAATTGAAAAGTCCAGTAACTATGTCTCCATGGATGACTTGACCACCCAGAGCCCCTGGGGCAAGGGTTGTAAATTATAGAAGCTGCTAATTGTTTACAAATAGGTTTGTTATTGGGAGAGGGAGGCATTTTTTTATCCTGGGTGTCCAGGAAAGCTAAGGGTACTCAGGTGAAACTTTCTGGGTATGCTGATTGGGTGTTGAACTAAACCAAAGACACTATATCGATGTAAGATGCCAAAACGGATCTCAGGAACAGCTTGATGTGTTAAATTGAAACTTTTAGGGCATGTTGAGGGGAACGTTGAGTTAATCGAAAGACAAAATGTGCATGTTGAGGGGGATATTGAACTAATCAAAAGACTGTTCCGTGCATCAAGGTTGTCACAAGAGCGCATCTGCAATATCTGAGGAACGGCTAAGGGAATAAATTCAAACCTTCAGGATTTGTTCAACTAGTGTCAGCAATTTCTCAGAAACAATTAAGGGAATTACCTTGCAACTTTTATGGAATGTTGAAGGGGTTATAAATTAAATCAAAAGACGACACATGGCTCCAGATTGTTTAAATGGAATATCTGCAAGATCTCAGAAACGGCTTAGACAGAGTATTAAGTTGAAACTTTCAGGGAAAGTTCAGAAGGATGTCAAAATAAATCAACAGAAACTATGTGGATCCTGGTTGTCGAAAGGTCTTATATGCAATATCTCAGGAACAGCTAAGGGTTTTGAGTTGAAACTTTCAGTAACCGCTTAGGAGAATTTTGAACTAGTTCAAAAGACACTATATTCATCCTGGCTGTCAAGATGAAATTTTCAGGAAGTGTCGAGGTGAATATTGAACTAATTCAAAAAACAGTATTTGCATTCAGGCCATGGAAAAAATGTATTTGAAGTATCTAAGGACTGGCAAAGGTTGTTAAGTTGAAATTTTCAGAGAATTTCGAGGAGGGCCTTGAACTAAATCAAAATACACTATATACAATGCTGTCAACGTTGAACTAAACCAAAGACAATTGATACATCTAGGTTGTTAAAATCGGATATCTGTAATCTCTCAAGGACGGCCTAGGAAAGATCCGGCTTGTCAAAAGGGTGTATCTTCAAGGGCTTATATGTAATATTAATCTCCAATATCTCAGAAACGGCTTAAGGAAATGAGTTGAAAAGTTTCAGGGAATGTCGGTTGGATGTTGAACCAAATCAAAAGACCCTAAGTGCATCCAATTAGTCACAAGAGGGTATGGGCGATTTATCAGAAACAGCTAGGGGTATTTAGTCTAAAGTTTCAGTGAGTGTTGAACTAATTAGAGACACTATATGCATCTGGATTGCTGAAATAGTTTTATCTTCAGTAACCCAGGAATGGTTTAGGGTATTAAGTTCAAAATTTCAGGGTATGTTCAGGGACATGTTGAAATTGCTCGATAAGGGCTACACGCATCCAAGTTATCAATAGGATTTTTCTAAGATATCTCAGGAACAGCTTAGTATATCAGCCTGAAGGGAATGTTGAGGAGGATGTTGAATTAAATCAAAAGAAACTATGTGTATACAGGCTGTAATAAGGGTATATCTGCAATATCTCAAAAAAAGCTTGATGGTACAACCTTGAAACTTTCATGGATGTTGTGGGGTGTTGAACTAAGCCAAAATACGATAAATGTATCCAGGTTATCCGTGATTTGAAGAAAGATTAAAAATTAAATAAAAAAACAAGTTTTGTTTTTAAAATGAAAGTAAGGAGTCACATTAAAACTTAAGACAAACATAAATTGTTTCCTATATGAGGGTGCTGCTCCTCTTCTACTCCTCTGTCTTTACAATAAACTTTGAATTTTAACCCAAATCCTTTGAGAGCAACTGCTGAAACGCAAGGGCCGTTGAATTGGAATAAGAAGCCGTTTGAAAGTATTAAAAAACCTTTAGCGTAGTGAGCGAGGAGCTGAGGAGGGGGATCCCCCTCATATATTATGTAGTCTCTTTTCGTCTGAAGTCTTATTGTTGCTCCTTGTTTTGATAACTTGTTTATTTATTCCTAGAAAGATTAATTACGGCTTTAGTTCTTACTTCCAATCAAATATTTTCAAACCTTGGTTCACACTGATGTGTTTTCACGCAAGAACGCCCATTTTGCATGATCTGTTAAATTTCCTCTGTTGTTTGCTACAAGTTTATGCGTCATAACGGTTCAAGGGCTGCGCTGAAACATTTTTACGGAGCCGTTCACAAACGCGTCCGTTATTTTGAATTGAAAGCCTTTTTGAAACATACAATTCCAGTAACTGAGAAACTACTTTTATTTATCAGAAGTCATCCATTAGGATGAGATATAGCAAATAAGGGCCAATGTCCATTCAAAGAAACTTTTAATCCTCATGGCCTGGGAGGATATTTTCTCGGGAAATCTACATAGAAAATTAGCTGTTAATTAAGCATACCTAGTCTAGCCTAATTCGGGCTAGCCCTTCGAATATTTTTCTTGGCTTCTATAACTTGATTGAGTCTATTCCTAGGCCTATACTACATGAATATCTCATAATATTTTTCGCGCAATGTACCATTTCTGTCTGAAAGTGTTTTTGATTTTCCTGTACCTGATATCCACGAGCCGTTATGCGTAAAAAAAAAATGCACTAGTGTAAACCAAGGGTAAGGTCTGACAATCCCTTATGGCTTATATCCTGATGAAAAGAATTCATTGACCCCCCCCCACCCTCATCTGGGGGCAATGAGAAGGTCCTTTGAGCCTGGCCCACCTTGAAATCTTAGATCTTCTAAGATTTCCACCTTGAAATCTATATTTTCATAATTTATTACTAAAAAATGCTCCGTTTTCTTCCTTAATTGCACCTCTATCTGGAAAAAACGTGTGTTTGCGCCGTTTTAGGGCTTACCTTTAGTCAGTAGTTTCTTTGGAGTCGTTCTTGTTTTTTTTTCCAACGTGTGTGATTAAGTGAATTTGCAATTTATTTTCAGCTTGAATACTTCCTGAGTTTTGTTACGTCTGTTTTAAATCATTATGTCTTTTTAACGGGTACTTTGCCTTGACTGTGTTGACATTGAACGATGCTTACTTTCACCCGAGTTAGGCAAGTCGTTATCATTATGTACGAGTCTGTTGACTTGTAAACCGTAATTTACTTTCACCTTCTATATCTTGGCTAGTGTGGTCGTTGCTGTTGAGGTTGTGATAAAATGAAAATCATTTTTTTAATAGCTATTATAGCATGTGTATCAGGTCAAAACGGTTTAAATTTGTTTTTTAATAAAGCTCGTGATACTTTAGTGAATTCAACGCGAAATATATTTAATAGAAGTATTAAGGTTGACGGCTTTGTTCCGGTCAGAACTACGTTTCCAAAAGCAGTGAATAGAAGTCCAATTTTTGAACTGGTGAATTTCAGCAAGAAAAACGATGAAAAAGATGATAAGGGCAATAAAACTGTGGAGAATCGACAAACTTTCCTAGACGTTGGTGATGTGATTGCTTACGGGAATTTTAGAGCGTGTACGACACCCAGTGGACAAAACGGGAAGTGTAGTGACCTTGCTGCTTGTCCTGTTTTACTCTTGGATTTAACAAGTCTAAGAAAATCAATATGTTTTCAGAATCTCTTTACACCAGGAGTTTGCTGTCCCGTAGACGAATCTGAGCCGTAAGTGAGAAATATTCAATTTGGGAAAAAAATGAAATTACTTTTCCACGGGAAGGGGGACGTTCAAAGTGACAAAAATTTCAGTTTCTACAAACTTTCATATTTTCTTTTTGAAAAAAATTATTCAAAAAAGGGAACGAATGTTTTGTAATTTCTGAGAAGTTAACTCTCTTATCATTAAAATGAAATAAAAAACAATGTGGCTACGCCCCTGAAAATATAAAATTTCATTTAACAAATGTTCAAAGCGTTTCATGTTTTCTATTTCGTCAAATTTTCTAGACAGAGAAACATACAAAATTTTGGGTAAAATTCTAGTTAATTGACTTCTTGCTATCTCAGAAAGGGTTTAGGTTAGGAAAATGAAACTTTCAGGGATGGGTCTACAGACTAAAGTATGTCCCGGGAAGGTATTTTAAAGTACCCACCTCCACTCCTTCTGTCCCGTAGCAAGAAGTCAATTAACTAGAATTTTACCCAAACAAATGCCAAAATATTTCGAAAGGTATTTACGCCTTTCCTAATTTGAAAAATTTAGGATTAATCCTTTTTCAGTTTTGCTGAATTTACTCAATAATATTGGTCCAGCCGTTTCACGAAAAATATTCAAAAAATATCTCATTTCAAACGCCTATTTATTTTTCATCCTCTTTTGATCAACTTGTCTAAATTACAAATAAAAATGCATCGACTGAACTTGTTACTTTCCTTATTACATCTGGATCCAACCATTTTAGAGTAGGATTTGTGAAATGAAAAATTATAATAATAACCAATTCCGCATCAGCCTTGATGCTGTTATGCCAAAGAAAAATTACGCAAAAAAAATCTACTTGTAACAAAAAGAAAAAAATAAACTAAAGTATGAAAAATGAATCGTAGCCGATAAGTAGATCTAGACACCTGAAAAATTTTAAATCAATTAAACTTGCAGAAAGGCTAAGAAAGACAAGCCACCTTTTGAAGGTTACTGTTTCAAATCAGCTGTTGTTACTCTAAAGGTGTTATGCGACATGTAAAAAAAAAAAAATATTTGCGCCCATCCAACTCAGATGATCAGTTTTGTTATATATTATTTGGCTATCAAGATATGTAGAAGTCACTGTTTTTAAAATTTGTTAAATCCTTTTGTCACGTTCCTGGAAATAGTTGTTCAGCGAAGTTTAAAATTATCAAAATTGTTTTTGTCATATATCGATGGATAAAAAAAGACCTACCATGGACGAGCAACCGACCCTTGGTAAAAGTAGCAGAATCCCAGCTTATTTTTAAGCTTCTCGTGCTTGATCTTGCACCAGAACCAGCTGTTCTCTGAATCACCTGGAAACTCGAATTCAGATATTTCTTAAAGAATTTTAAGTTTGGTTGTCTGAAAGTTTTTGTTTAGCATAACGTCTTTTGAATTGCTGCAGCCGAAATACGTTTTTCTTGCTTTTTCTTTTATCTGTGTCTATAAATAAAAGTAATATATATATTTTATTTTGACAGGCACTACTATTATGAATGAGAATGAAATTTATTAATCGACTAGACTCACAAAAAGTACAATATCGGTAAATCTGTAGCTACGCCATTTGGGCGGCTGTGCATGTATAGGGAGTAGGTGGCACTTTCACTTTGTCCCTCTGATAGTATCGGAAATTTCCATTGCTAGCCGGGGATATGGAGAAAACAGGGCTGTCATGGAGGAAAAACATTTTATATAATCGGCAGACCTAAAACAAAACTTTTTTTCAGGAAAACGCGATGTTAGGCAGTATTTTTCCTTTTAATTCCATTTAGTTCAAAAATAAAGAAAATTGCTACCTGAATATAACTTTTAAGACGTCAATCAGGTTATCAAAGCTCGAAGTGTTCAGTTCTTCGTGCCCCTTGGATGACTGCAGCTCTTCTTAAGAGTGCAAAAGAAAGACTTATGCGTGGAAGGCATTCAAGTCCTCTAACTCCCATCATCATCTTGAAAAAGTATAAAAAATATAGAAGTTTATTGAAAATGAGAAAAACCTGGCGATATATAAACGCAGTTCTTTGTCCCAATTCCAAAAAGAAGTTAACTTTCCAAATAAATTAATTTCTAAGGGGGCAGCCGTAGCTAATAGTAGCCTAAGGTCATAATGGAGGAATTTTGCTCTTACTTTGCATCCATAGGGAAATCAATTATTGAAGATATTTTGATCAGTGCTTCTTCTACCAGTGACTTTAAAATCTCGGCCCTTCTATTCGAAAGTCGATGCCTTTCGATCTTGTTTCCGAATAGTCCAGAGAATCGTCTCTGAGCTAATAGAATGTTCCTCTTGTGGGTCTGACCAAATTCCTGCCAAGGGTTTAAAGTTTATGTTACCTTCTATTCTCTATTTTCTCACCGTTCTTGTGAACTTCTGATTTTTGAATGGAACTTTTCCTAGTGCCCTAAAACCTGCCAGATTATTTGTTCTCCATAAGAGTAGTTCCAAAGATGATCCTTCTAATTACCGACCAATTTCTTTTAGTAAAATTTTTGAAAAATGTATGCACTCTAAACTTCCGTCGTTTCTTGATAAAAAAAAAATTCATTACAACCAGTTTGATTTTCACAATAAACACTCAACAGAACATGCTTGCATGGCCTTGCTGAAGTTCATTCACAAGGGACTTGATGAGGATGGAATTCCAGCTGCAATTTTCCTTGATGTCAGAAAAGCGTTTAACAGCGAATCACATACTATCCTACCCTCCAAAATGGAACCCATAGGGATACGGGGAAACAGTTGTCATTGTTTTGAAACTTATTTATCTGAAAGGCCTATCAGTATTGACCCTAAGCTTAAAATCAATTCCGTGTTCATTTTGGTTTTCCTCAAGGGTCTATCCTAGGACCTGTTTTTATTCCTTATATCCATCAAAGTTTTTTTCATAGCTATATTTGAACAAACTAAAGGAAGTTGCTGTAGTATTTATGAACACAATTTTGATCCACCTAGTGAGAAAGCTCAAAACCTAGCGCTATTTGCAGACGATGATACTCTTAGGTATTCAGAAATTAAGAATTTTCCCCTTACCATGAAAATGTATTCTGTCCTAGAAAGAACCTTTGCTTGGATCGTTACAAATCGCCTTTTACAGATCAGGTACTTCTTGTCCTTGGTTCAAACTATTTTTAACACTCACGGAGGTATAACTCGTCCCCCTAATAGACATGTTGGATTCCTGGGTAATTTATTGAACGAAAGTCTTTCTTTCAAACATCCCTGTAAAGCTCTCCAAAAGCCTAGGAGTTCTTCGAAAGCTTCGTCATTGTTTCCCGGGGTCAATAATAAATATCCTCTTTCACTCTTTCATTTAACCTTATATGTACTAATGTCCAACAGTATAGCTGTCAACATTCTCTTCTTTTACCCTCCCTGTTTTCAAAATATATAACAGAGCAATTAAACTAATATCTGAGGTGATAGGGCAGCTCAGTATGAATTTATTGGATGGTCAATCCACATACATCTTTCCTTCCTCATTTTTCATTTTTAAGTATTTTCATCGACTCCCTAACTTCTTCAAACAGTTACATCTTTTAAATTCTGAACTGTGAAAGGACTCTTTGTATTTCTTTTTCTCCCAGAAACGACATGGATATTTTCATTCATAAAACCAAAACCATAAGATCAAATTTTAATCCAGTTTTACGTTGTGCCTCCATATGGGATTCCCTACCAGTTAAAATTTGGCTATGTCATTCTTATGGACAATTCGAAAAAGGGGTGACTGACCACCTCTTATGTCTAGAGAGTTAGTTCTCTCCTTCCTTCTCTTTTACCCCTCTATCTTTCCTTTTCAATTTATTTAATTCATTTATTTTGATTGGCATGATATTTTTTGTTGTTGTTGTTTAATTATCTTTTTTCTATTTCTTTTTTTTTCGTCTTGTTCTTCTATTTGATTTCAGTGCTATTTTTTAATGTTATGTTTAGGGTCCCACTTTCATAGGCCAAAGAGCCTATATGGGGGTCTAAAGTTTTGTAATTTTTTCTGTTTGCCTTAAATAAATTGATTGATGGATTCGGCACAAATTGAGGCTATTTGTCTGGTTTTCAGTAAAATGTATTTGACACTTGCCACTTCGAAGGGGTAGCTTTAAGAAGGGTGAACGGAAAACCCTTATTATTTTTAGATTTTTGTACGTTATAAAATTGATGTGGAAAGTAATTTTAATATCTATTTGTTTTATACTTGCTTTTTTTCAATCTATAGTAATCTCTGTTTGTGTCAGTTATCATAAAAATATATTCTCTTTTACAATTTTTTGGTCAACCATTGGACTAACATGGAATTTGTGTAATTTGTTTAGTTGCAGAAGACTGGGAAGTTTTTGGGGCTCATAGAGTCACAACGCTGACCCCTGTCCCAAGCAAATAACCATTGACTGCAGGAGTCAGTCACCTGTCCTGAAGGACATAGAACTCCAAAGGCGAGCGTTTAAAATGATGTAAAACAAGTCATCTGCCTAGTTTTGGAAATTTTCCATCAATTTATCGACAGACGGTATAAACGTAAAAGCTTTACTATTTGAAAGTGGTAACGAGGTTTTCTTCTTTTTGTATTTATATCTAAATTCTTCTATATGAATGTTTTTCATAGTTTTGGCCTTTTACCTCTGGGGGAAAAGTATTAGTTCGCCTTCAGAGTTATTGTTTTTACATATTTCGTTCTTTCTCGTTGGATCGTCTATTTTGAATTTCAGTTCCATGCCATGTTTTCCACGATGAAACCCCGAGCGAAAAGGCAATGAGGGGCAGAGTTACCCTCTTATCAGTTCCAACTGATAAAAAGGGCTATATAAGGTGTGAATTCCTGTTGGAAGAGCTCTTCCAAGGTTGTATCAAGAAGCCGATACTAGGAGCCCTCCTGATCGTAATACTTGAGGGGAATGAGGAAGTAGAGCTAAAACCCTTTCATCATGCATGAGTACATCTTCCACCAGTACTACTACTATCAGCAACCCACTACAGCACCAAACCGCCTGATGCCAACACAAATACGCATGCTCCTCCTCCATCCCAATCCCTTCAAAGCCTCATCTTTTACACCTGTCCCAGTAGTTCCCATTTCCCCTAAATCTTTCCTTACGACATCCTGCCACCCCATTCGGGGACTGCCTGCTTTTCGTTTGGTCCTAAACGATTGGCCAACAAGGACAATCTTTGGCAATCTGTTATCCTTCGTCCGCAGAGCGTTGCCTAGACATCTCATCCTTTCTCTCATTATAGCCCTAGAAAGTGGTATTGAACCACGTTTTTCGTAGAGCTTACTGTCTGAGAATTGATTAGTCAGTCGGGTACCCAAAACAGCTCGTAAGCAATTTCTCTGGAAAACATCTAGTTTCGGATCAAATCCTCCCCTGTTTTTCGGGTGCCCACGCTTCAGAACCATACTTGACCACCGTTACTACTGTAGCTTCCAATATTCTAATCTTGGTTCGCGAATAAATCTTCCTATTCTTCCAAACTTTTTCAGGTGTAAGAAAACACCATTGACTATCCTGCTTTTAATATCTGCACTGCAACCACCTTCTTTACCAATAATACTACCAGGGTAAGTGAAGCAGTCCACTTGATTGATGTTCTAGCTACCCAACGTCACCTCTTTACCTTCACTTTTTTCTAGTCTTAGTGACTTAATGTTCTTAGCATTAATTTTCAAACACCTATTCTTGCATCCTGAACTCGCAAAACCTCTAGAAGTTCTTTGATGCTGCTAAAAATTTTCATCTAGGATGCTTAAATCATTAGCATAAGCTAGTCTAAGAGACTAGTCTAAGAGAGTTTTACTTTACTCTCTAGTTTAGTATTCAACTATTCCTGTAAAGTCTCTCAGATTCTCATCCTGGAGTTCACCAACGTCATAGATTCATGAAAGATAGCTAAATTTCAGCTTTAGATCAACCCTAGACGCTATTAGATAGTGACATTTACTTTTAATATCAATAACAGTCCTTCTGTATACCCTAGTATCTTGCATGGATCCTCCCAGTCTTTGGTTTACAATAACGTAATCAATAAGATTTTCTTGCCATCATGTGAATACCATTTAACTTATGGGCGATTTTATGACCAAAAACTGCATTGATTATAACTAGATGGCTATACATACACAATTGCAGCAGTCTGTAAACATTACTGTTTTTTTCCTACATCAAATTTATCTAGGCTAGCATACCATCTATCTCTATTTCTACCGGCCTGGACATTAAAATTCCCTAATAAAAATATTATATTTCTACCTGAGACCTGTCTTCATGTTCCTGTAGCTGTAAGTAAAAATGATCTGGGTCACTACTATCTCCATCAGTCGGTTTTACAGACTGATCAGTAGAGACGTATTCTTAATCGTAAAATGAAAAACTTACATTTTATGATCAATACTTTCCTAGCCTAAACAAGACTTGGTAGCTTCCTTATTCATCATGAATCCTACTCCTTGCCTACACACCCCATCCTTCAAATTCTATATCACCTAATGTCGTGTTTTCCACCCTGGGATATGTGTTTCTGAAACTCTTAATAAGTCCTGTTCAAAGCGTCTTAATTCGTCAGACAAAATGCCAATACGATTGTTGTCTTTTAACCTTGTAATATTCCAAGTTGCAATTTGCATATTCTTTAAATAATTGAAATTATTGTGGCCTCAGGAAAAGCAATGGTCCCAGAATCAGTGCAGGACGACGACTAACACATCTTCTCAAGTCTATACAAAGCGCTTAAACCGACATAGGACCGGGCGGCAAGGAGTCCCTGAAATCTCCGGTTGAATGGAGACTGTGGAATCCTGGGCTTATCTTAGTCACAACATGGTTTTCCCTAATTGGTGATGCTCTTCTATCAACAAGAGTTGCACAGACAAACTCAAGCCTATTACCTTCAGACTAAAAAAGCCCACCAAAACAAACCAAACCCAGAAGGAATATCCATTAATCAGAATTCAGGGCAAATACCGTGTCATTTACTAGGCTATTATTTCTTCGGGGGTAGGGGGGTTACTCCTTAAGGTCACGTTGCAGTGCTATTAGCAGTCACAGCTTTGGTTACGAAAACGCATGCAATATGCACTTTGATGCCACTATGCGACGACGCACACAGGATTTTCGTGTTGAGGATGGGGATGAAGAAAAGAACTCATGATGGAGCGGAGACCCCAAAACCATCACACAGCGCCAGAACAGCTGATCCTCCATCAATGTTAAGTTCCAAATGTCACAATATACTCCCCTTCCTCCTAAAGTTTGTCAATTAGCCTTTGGGCCAAGAATAGGACGCTCTCATGATCGTGTCACTGGTATAAAAAAGGGAAGTCCAAAGGGAATCTAAATTTTCTCTTTCGGTAATTTTGTTTTGGTTTTGCTCAGCTTCATCACAGAGGAGGGATGATCATGAAAAAGTAGGAGATGACTCGTTAAAAATTGTGATGGCATTTGAAAGGCTACAGTAAATTGGATGGTAATCAACCTCCGTTTCAATGACCTTTGCGACATTGTTTGTCCTTGAACCCCGGTATGACCTCAGATCATAATCTTAAGATAGCTATTTTAATCAAAACAGAAAAATTATGCCACTAATAGTGAGGTGATTCATACAGCCGCATGGGTAGTGACCACAAATTATGTAAATAGTCTGTTTAAAACAGACATCACAGATACATTTTAGAACAAAATCGGACATATCATACATTGTTGAAATGAGGATCACGTAAGAATTTCCAATCAGTATGATTTGAGGAACTGAGTTCCTCAAATCAGTAGTCTGTTCTTTGGGTCTCTGTCCCCTCGAAGACCCTCCCCCCCTCACATCTTGAGATATAGCGTACGAAAAGGTGCTATAAATGATCAAATCTATGTCTTGCGTTATTCAATAAAACAAATCAAATTGTAATATCACTGTTCTAAATCAAAGGACTCTAAGAACACATTTCCAAAAGGCATATGGTTTCCACTTGTTATGTCACAACTTATTTTTGTGACAATCACCCGTTATAGCCACAGACTCAAATTGTTTTAATCGTCAATAGAGCCGTCAACTAGATAAAAAACAATTAATAATGTTACGGAAACAATTTAAGAATTAATGCAGAAACAATGATGTTACGGTGCTTTCACACAACGACGTAGAAAATTTCGTGCTAGCATAACTTAAGGCTTTACGCAGCGTTATGAAATCCTTCGGAACAAAAAATTTTCCACAAATTAGGCAGTGCCAAGTAGACCCGAACTATACATAGGATTTTACGTTACGTAAGTTTATTTATGTTATAAAAAAAAGTCGAAATAGTAGCAAAACATTATAATTTTAGAACAAACTATCGATAAATTTTGGAAATAAATTAACCAACGTTTCCTTGTAAGCCTTTCATGTTTGATCACAGCTTGAATCCTATCTCTACCTCACGTTTTTAATTCTTGAATAGTTTGCTTCTGGTAATTGTGATGATTTTAAACGGTGTGATGATCTTTTTATGGATTTTAACTTCAGCCTAGCGTGAAAGTATTTCTTTAAATGTGAAAGGTTGAATTTAAAGTAAATGTAACTTAAACACTTAGCAAAGAAATTTATGTGCGTAGTTAAAGCCCTTTTATTGTTTTAAGCCATAGCTTGTACATACTGCAGTTTTAGAAACAAGAAGCTAGTCGCTGTTCATTTTAAGTTTCTAACTTTTTCTTTACTTTTCATAAAAAAACTGTTCAAAAAATTAATTGCTTCAATGATATCAGCAAAGTATACTGTAGGCCAAACGCAAAAGCTTGGCTGAATGATATAGAATAGAAGCAAAATGAAAATATTGATTACCGGATAGAAATCTTTTCATATGACTGAGAAAAAAACTTTTTTTATGAATTATAAGAAAATTCCAAAGATTGCACCGACACATCCGAAAGCTTTTATGAATGAACAAAAAGTTACACATTTGAGTCTCAATAAAAACCTAGCTTTAAAAGAAAAAAAAAAATACAAAAAAGGTGAGAAAAAAAACAAACACTATGCAAAAACAAAATAGAAAGAAAATTCCACTCTAAGCAAAATCAAAATCAAAATTGGTGTATCAGTTAATAAATCACAATACCCAAGGCAGGTTGTGTGCTATCTTAATTATCTTGTGTGTGATATTGGATCTACAAAGAAGAAAGTGTCTTTTTTTAATCTTAAGTGTTCTTATAGGTTTAAATAATTACAACCCATAACAAGGAAAGGTTACACTTTTGGTTACAAAAGGTTAAACTTTTGCTAATTGAAAACTTAAACAGAGCCTTTCTTTTCCTCAGTTAGCCGAAACATTATGACTCTTTCCCAAAGTTTTTTTTTTCATATCAACCCTTATTTACGAAATTCAAGGTTGTTTGGGGCTAACTATGTGAACTTTCTTCCTATTCTTCATCATTTGAAGTATTTCAGCTTTCGGTCTATTTTTTATTAAACTGTTGTAAATAAGATTCAATCTAAATTCTCTTTCCTCTTTATTTATGATCATCCCCTTACAGATATTAAATAAAAAAAACAAGTTTTTTGAAATGAAAGTAAGGAGCAATATTAAAACTTAAAACGAACAGAAATTACTCCTTATATGAAAGGGGTTTTTCCTCCTCGACGCCCCGCTCCTTGCGCTAAAGTTTTTTATTGTTTTAAAAAGTAGAGTTGCGAGAAAGAATCAAACTTTAGCGCAAGGAGCGGGGCGTCGAGGAGGAAAAACCCCTTTCATATAAGGTGTAATTTCTGTTCGTTTTAAGTTTTAATGTCGCTCCTTACTTTCATTTCAAAAAACTTGTTTTTTTTATTTAATTTCTGAAAGTTTTTGAATTAATGCATGTCTTATTTTGGCTCTCCGTACATAAATTATTAAAATGAAATTTGCATATTAATTCTTTTTTTGGCTAAATGGCTTTCTCTTAGTTTTGATCAGGCGATTTTGAGGAATAAGGGATGGGAAAGGAGGCCTAGTTGTCCTCCAACTTTTCGGTTACTTAAAAAGGCAACTAGATCTTTTAATTTTTAACGAACGTTTTTATTAGTAAAAAAATACGCAACTTAAGAATTAACTTACGTAACAAACTTTTATATTCTTATATTTTTGATTATATATATGAGGGGGTTGGCCCCCTCGTTAATACCTCGCTCTTCGCACTAAATCTTGTTTTGTCCCAATTCTTTAAGAATGACCCCTGAATCAGAAAGGCCGTAGAATAAATAGTTGAAATTACTTAAAAAAGTTTTAGCATAAAGAGTGAAGTATTTATCTCCTCCTAAATACCTCGCTCTTTATGCTAAAGTATTTTTAGAACCCCTCATATGCGTAATAATCTCTGTTCGTTTTAAGTTTTGATGCTTCTCGTTACTTTCAATTGAAAAAACTTTTTCATGTTTATATTTTCATTGTTTGTTTTTTTATAGTAATGCTAGAAAATGCTGCGCCCTTTTGATTGGATTTCTCTTCCCCCATGAAATATTCCTCCAAGAAAAGATCCTCCCATATAGCCCCCTCCCCTGAACCCCACACCCAAATCAAAAAAAAATCCCCCTGATAACGTCGGTACACTTCCCAGTAACCATTACTGTATGTAAACATTGGCCAAAGTTTGTAACTTGCAGCCCCTCTCCCGGGGACTGTGGGGGGTAAGTCATCCCCAAAGACATAGTTATTATGGTTTTAGACTATACGGAACAAAATGGCTATCTCAAAATTTTGATCCGTTGACTTTGGTAAAAAAATGAGAGTGGGAGGGGGCCTAGGTGCCCTCCAATTTTTTTGGTCACTTAAAAAGGGCACTAGAACTTTTCATTTCCGTGAGAATGAGCCCTCTTGCAACACTTTAGGACCACTTGGTCGATACGATGACCCCTGGGAGAAAAAACAAAAAAAAACAAAAAAACAAATAAACACGCACCCGTTATTTGTCTTCTGGCAAAAAATACGAAATTCCACATGTTTGTAGATTGGACCTTGAAATTTTTTCTATAGGGTTCTCTGATACGCTGAATCCGATGGTGTGATTTTCGTTAAGATCCTATGACTTTTAGGGGGTGTTACCCCCTATTTTCTAAAATAAGGCAAATTTTCTCAGGCTCGTAACTTCTGATGACAAAGACTAAATTTGATGAAACTTATATATTTAAAATCAGCATAAGAATCTGATTCTTTTGATATATCTTATAGCATCGAAATTCCGTTTTTTAGAGTTTCGTTTACTATTGAGCCGGGTCGCTCCTTACTACAGTTCGTTACAACGAACTGTTTGATTTTTTTATTTCCTATTATTTACCTAAGACCTTGCAACAACCAATACAAATATCGATTATCTTTGTTCGATTAAATATAGTGTTATGGTGTTGGAAATCAAATAAATGTACTGACATTGCTGATTGGAGAATTTTTGGTCTTATATTAAACTTTTAGGAAGAATCTGTTTTTTTTGTGCTGTTGGAGTCTGTTTTCTAAGTTTTGCTGTTCTTGTTGTATGTTTGTCAGTGTTACATCTTTTGCAGATTTTTTTTTTTTTTTTGAAAATAAAAAGGTTCTCTTGCGGAAATAAAGAGCGAAGTTGAAACTTAAAACGAACAGAAATTATTACTTTGAAATTATAGCGCAAGATATGTCTCCAAAACTAGCCCAACTAATAAGCTGACTTCTGACATTTTTCAATATCTTTAGGATTATTAAACTAGCCCTTTACTGAACACGCCAAAAATCAAACACTCCCTCCTTTACTAATGATAAATCCTGGATGTAAACAATGGGAAAATTAAATAATTTGTTAAAATCCATCTCCAGGGCTTTGGGAGACATGGCATCTCCGGAGGCACAGTTATTAGACCTTTTGACTATTTTGAACAAAATAGCTTTTCCAAAATTCCGATCAGTGTTGAGGGGAGAGGGCATCTAAAATGGGATTGGGGGCTTGTTGCACTTTAACCACTCGTCAACATCCCCCTCAACATTCCCTGAAAGTCTTAACTTAATACCCTCAGGTGCTCCTTAGATATTGCTGATGCGCCCTTTTGACAACCAGCATGCACATAGATTATGAGGCATAGTGTGTTTTGATTTTGTCCACCCTCACTTTCAAGATCTCCTAAAAGTTTCATCTCAGTACCCTTAGCACTTTTAAAGATCCAGGATGAAACAAGGCCCCTTTCTCCAATAAAAAAACGTTAAATTTAAACAATGGGTAACTTGTATGACTTACAGTCTTTGCCCTGGGGATGCGGGTTTTCTCCAATTCTGGGCGCATATTTTTTTTTATCTTAGGGCTATTGGAATAAATATCAAAATTTTGATTGGATGTCTTTGGGGAAAAGGGCTTAGAGGGGGGGGAGCTGGTTGCCCTTCGATCAATCTTGACTTTCAAAAGGGAACTAAAACTTTCAATGTCCAAACGAATGATCCTCTGACGTTTATACGATCATCATGAAGTGGGTCTGAGAAAAAAGATAGTATTATGAATGTGTTAAAGCCTTAAGGCTCTTTACAATTGGCAACGTTAGAGCGTTGTCTCTGATCATTTACAACTAGTAGGGCATCATTAACCTTATAAGGGGTCGTATTTCCATTCTGTGACACAAGATACTGAACGTAGATATAAAAATGATACAATCTTACGGAAGTTCTGGAAATTTGTGTGAAAATCTAATTAGTGATAGTGAAACTACTGTTAATCCTCAACGTTTGTCAGTCTTAAATTCGTAAAGGGTAACACCTCCCGTTATAAAATTCAATTGTTAACTCTACTTATTCTATTTCAGGGAATTATTTACGAAAAAGCCAAATAGAAGAAAAACGACCACTACTACTACAACCACTACTACTACTACTACGCAAAGGCCTTTTATACTTGACATTCTTCACTTCATTACTTCTAGGCCCTCTACGTCGGCGACCACCACACGGACTACAGTTGCTGCGCAACCTGACAAGGTGATATTGGAAGAAGATACGGCATTTTCAACCAATGAAATAATTCAAGATTACGGACAATCATTTAAAAATAAAGGTTTGTTTCCAGAATTGTATTTTCTGTCAGGTTTCAACAAATAAATGAGAATAAAATAAAATATTCGAAGCCAGATGGTCTAAATTGATGTATTTG
Organism: Artemia franciscana; assembly: GCF_032884065.1. Lineage (NCBI taxonomy): Eukaryota > Metazoa > Arthropoda > Branchiopoda > Anostraca > Artemiidae > Artemia > Artemia franciscana. Next base: position 32,633,085 of record NC_088872.1, on the reverse strand, counting down.
AGTAACAATAAAAGTTGTTATGAAAACACCTAGAAATGATTATTTGAACATTTATGGCTCGACTATTACCCGGAATTTTCAATTATTTGGAAAGATTTATTGCGCTTCATTAGTGCTATGGTACTAGAGTTTCTGCTAGTGGATGAGCATATTTCCTTGGCCCACTTCTTTTCTCCTCAAAATAAGACCTTGAGTTAGCTTAAGTGTGCACAATAGACGGTTCAAAGTATCCCATCTTTCTTTATATGTGGTTTGGCTTTATCTTGTGATTGCCTCTGCTGTAATTTATCTTTGTTTAGAGGGTTTATTGGAAGTATTGTCAAAACTCTAAGAGTGGCAGTGCTAACAAGACTCTTGTTATAATAATAATAATATAATATTTATTTCTAACCCACTTACATCAAAAAGATAAATAGTGGAGTAAAAACTTGAAGAAAAACGGAAAACAAATAACAAATAAAAAAACAAATAACAAAAAAACGAGAGTCAACAATAGACATTAATCATACAAACGGATCAGACCGTGGTGAGGCGACAAACACCGATACGCCGTTTCTGAGAGCTTTTTGTGTAGATCAGTCAGCTTCTCAGTAATGTTCGGAAGATGGAACTTATTGATTATCTTTCGATTCTTATACCACAGAGGAAGATAGAGAAGAAATTTACAGAAACGGAAATAAGAGGATCGAATATCGCTAATGTCATTTTTCTTAAATATAGGGTAAAGCCCAGAAAGGTAAAGAACAGAATGATCGGAAAAAGTAGAATAAAGCTTACCAAGGGCAATACGATTGTATTTCCCTCGATTGGCTACAATTTTAGAGTAACCAATCTGGATTTTCACTCTAGCATCCCAGACAGCACGCTCCCGAAGAGTTTTAAGATTTTTTGTAAGTGTAATACCCAACCACCGGATCGAATCTACATGAGGGATAGAAAAATTTTGAAAAATTAGAGGCCTAGGAGAAGAGGGAACATTGAAAGAAAGATACTCACATTTATCAACATTAAGCGAAAGACCGATTTTAGTAAAAGAAGAAGAAACTTTATGAACCATCTGCGATAGACTGAGTTTAAACCGGCTAATTAGAAGAATGTCGTCAGCATAAGCAAGGTAAGAAATATCACTCAAACCAACAAAACACATAGAAGAAATATTCTCAAGAATACCAGAGATACAAAATTTGAAAATACTAGGAGATAACACTCCACCCTGCCGTACGCCCCGACGAACAAGAACATTAGAAGATGAAAGGGCACCATTAGTTTTAATTCGAAGATAAGAATTACTATACCAAAACTTTAGAAGAAAAATAACTGAAAGGTTAATACCGTGACTATAAAGAGAGTAAAGAGCCTGACTATGTACAACACTATCAAAAGCCTTAGAAAGATCAAGAGCACAAATATGAAGACCATACCCTTTAGCCGAAGCATCTTTAAGAAGGAAAGCAAGAGCACGGTGAGCGTGCTGGCACCCGATGCCAGACCGAAAACCAAACTGATTCTCCCCGAAATTAGCATTCATACTTATGAAAGGAAGTAGGATGCATTATCTTGTTGTTGTTTTTTGTCCTTCTTTTGGAATTGTTCTAGCTAGTATTGTAATTATTGTCACGAAAAATGACAAATATAGGTGAGCTGAAGATTTATACTTGTGTTGCTAAAATAGATATGGGGGTGGGGGGATTTATCGTAAAAAAAAACTTTGGTATGCCTAGTGAGTCTTTTTCGAGTCAAAAGCTTTAAAGCGCAACCATTAGGCCTCAGGTCGTAATTATCAGATCTACTTTAAGAATATTTTTGTCATATCCTTACTTTTTATGCAAGACAATTGACAAGTTTGACAAAAGGAAAATAAAACTGAGTAATAGAGATATAGGTCTGGCATGAGCTTTAAGTCTGTTTTTGTCACTGATTAAGTAACGTATAAGTAGTATGATAGACAAAAAACGCCCTAGTTTCATGCCGAATAAACAGCTTTCCTGAACGTTTATATAGTCAAAACTTTCAACTAATTCTGCTAGTAACCATACGTAAAGATATGTGAAGGCATTTCACAAGACAAACGTTTGTGAATTTCTAACTCGATCGTGCCCATATGCTCACAGAATCCTATTAATGTGTGAGATCTGAAGAGTGTTTTACTACGAAGCGCATGAATCAAGGGCAATTTTTAGGCGTGGAGAGCATCTTACTTGGTATTGTTGAGCAATATATTTCCAGTTCAGTTGCGTTTGAGTGATTTGAGGGTATAGAAGCCAATTGCATCGCGAGAAGAAGTATCTGGCACATTGAAAATGAGATATGCTATCTTAAAATTAATAGAACCATCAGGGATGATTCCTAAACCTAGATAAATGAAAATACGGACAACTTCTACATTGTTGGAGGCATCATTGACAGTTAGTGATTATAGTCTCTCTATACCAGTCAGACGGAACCTTGTTTGAATTTCATGGTCAGCAGCCATGAGATTATCGATGAATCTTCGTAACATGATTGCTGATTTAGGATTCGATTGCGCTTTGTTTTGATTTGACTCCCTCGTAGTGGCGTCTTTGAGGGAGGGATAGTTCCCTCCCGAATAATTCAGAAAAATCTATAATTTAATAATTAGCTTTAAAATTGTTGCTTGTTTAATTGTCAAATTTGCTCTTTACTTTGAGCAGATAATTTTTTTTAATTAGTCCGTCTTCGTTTTTAACATAAGGAAAACGAGAAAAATAGCTGTCCATTACACTTCATTGTATCAACCACATTAATATTTTTCCAAATATACTGGCTTTGAACCCTTATCATTAAGTAAAAATGTGAGCGTAGTTAATGACAAAATTGAAAAATGTTCTATGATTCCTGTTTCGCCATATTTTCTCTGGTCAATTTTCCCCCTGATATTTAAGGTGCTTTTACTTCCTAAAATCTATCAGTCCAAGATTAGATTCTCTCGTTTAAAAATTTTTCTAAAGCGGAAACCAATACACCCTCTACATCTGCAAATTGGACAGAAATGGAATAACTGAAGAGTAAGAAGGAAGATATACAGTGAATATAATGGCCTGAATGAAAAAGAAATCTTTGAAAAAGAAATTAAGTTTCACTGCTTTTTATGATAATATTCGTTCTATAACTAGATAGGTCAAATCGGTTTACTTTAGTCATGGAATTTGATGGAGGGGAATCCGCTCCAGGAAACATTTGTTGTTTTAATTTTTATTTCCAGAATTTAGTTGAAACTTCGATTCTCTTATTTATCATTGAAATGCCTAAAAAACACTGATAACGTCCTATTTATAGCGTTTTGGATTCACATTCTAGCACATAAATATTGAACTGCCACTGTGTACAATACTATGCTGACTTATCGCTATTTTCGCTTTTCTAAATGTTTCTTTTAACCAGCTCCAAAAAACGAATTGACATAAATGTGCTATGAATTATGACTGAAATTAGTCGTATTTCACGCAATGCCAGCGTTACTTGTTGTACATTTATCTCTGCATCAGCATGCTGTGCGAAATGTCTGCTGATAATAGAATACAGTGAATTTAAACAAATATGTATGTTTTGCCCAGAATCTAGAAATCTCGTGTGCATGTATAAAGGATACAACCCATTCTCTTTTTTTATCGTTATCAGTTTTACCATGCAGCACTAGGAGACCGAGCTTTGCTTGTTAACGAAATTATAGACGTAGAAACGATATTCAATGTAGCCCCCTCCGGAAATTTTTACCCCCATACCCTTATTTATACAAGAAAAACTTTCGTTTAATAGAGTTCGTTTTTTTTTAACAAAGATAGAAAGAGGAAGGTAATTTTCAAACTCTAGGAGCCAATTTTACCTTCCAATCGGCATCCCTGGTAATTTTTATTAATTTAAGGCTTATCCCACAATGATGCAAAAAATTATTGAGGTTTTCTGGATATTCTTTATCAAACGATGAGTTAATATTTCGAACTGTATTTTCCAAATACTTTCGAATTTGAAATACGGTCGCTATGTAAATGTGACAAATATATCACAAGATAATGTTACACAATCTGTTTTAACACTTTGACTTATCCTATATCTTTACTTAGACAGTACTACCGGGTGGAGAAAAAGTATTGAGTGGAGAATCAAGTGGTCGTTTTATTAATCTTTCAAGAATCTTCGTGATCACATCTTTGCAGTGTACTCATAGGCTATACATCTCCTGTTTTATACTAAAAATGATTCCATGTCAATCAAACAAACATTGATTTTCCTTTCTAGAGTTTAGAAATGACAAATATTTTTTTCTAAAAAATAGCTTTTTCATATTATTTCTTCAGCATAAAAAAATCCTTTGATTTTTTTTCAGATATCTGTGGTCACGTGACAGTTGCTACTCTACGGATTGTTGGTGGAGAAGTATCTCGAGTTGGTGAATGGCCTTGGATGACCGCTATATATTTGACAGGACCGAATGGAAGAGAATACTGGTGTGGTGGCTCCTTGATCACGTCAAAACATGTATTAACAGCTGCACACTGCACCCAAGATGGAAAACAGAAGAGGTTAAAACAGCTTACTAAGGAATTTTGTGTGATCGTTGGTAAATTACCTCCAGAACCTATAATTCTCGAATCCCATCAAATTTTACGATCATTTTCTGTCCCTGTTGCTTAAGATAATTATATTTTTATAAACAAGTTTTTCAACTGAAAGTAAGGAGCAACATTAAAGCTTAAAATGAACTGAAATTATTACGTGTATGAAGGGGATTGTCCCCTCCTCAACACCTTGCTACTTACGCTAAAGTCTTTTATAATTTTTAAAAAAGCCTCCTATTGTTCTAATTAAACGACTCTTGTATTTTAGGAGTTATTCTTAAAAAAGTGGAACAAATCTTAACTTGAGCGTAAAGAGTGAGGTGTTGAGGAGGGGCCAAATCCTTACATGCACGTAATAGTTTATGTTTGTTTTAAGTTTTAATGTTGCTCCTTACTTTGAGTTGAAAAACTTGATTTTTTTAAAATTTAATTTCTGATCGTTTTTAAGTAATGCTGGGAAATATAGTCCCACTTCCATGGAGAAACCCCTCTCCCCACGGAAATATCCTCTAGAAAGTTCCATCCAGGTAAAAATTAACTCCGGACAATTATTCTTAATAAGTCCACGCGTAAAATTGAGACAGAAAAGAGAATTTCGTATAGGAATTCTGGTAAATTCCATCAGTGTATAATTTTACGTGACAAATTTACCCCTTGGAAACTTCCATCCCCTTAGAAAATTCCTACGTGGAAAAACCACCTGCAAAAAACTCGCCCCTCCACTCGAAAATTTATACATACTTACTTAACAATAAATAATACTATGTGTAGAGAATAGGCCAATTTTATGACTTAAAGACCTTGATTTTAAAGATCTAAAAAGGGGTGGAAGATGGGGCCAGGTTTTCCTCCTGTCTTTTTATTTACTTAAAAAGAGTATTAGAACTTTTAATTTGTGTTTAAATGAGCCCCCTAACGATATTCTAGGACCACCGGCTCGATACGATTACCCCTGGAAAAAAAACAAATGATAATGTATTTAATTGATTCAAATGGGGGTTGGTGTGACCAAGTTTACCAGCGGATCGAGGGGGATCTGACTCCCATTTTTTTTTCTGGCGCCTTCTTTCACTGTTTTTCTTTCTTTTTTCATTCTTTTTTAGAATAAATTTGTCAATTTGGTCAATTATTGACACCTTTGTCACATTGCCCCCTCCTCCCAAAAGAAAAAATTATCATTTCGATCTCGTCAGAGCGCCCCCCCCCCCAAGATCTTGCTCTAGATTGGCCCCTGACCAAGTTACTTGTTTAACAGAATCATGGTTTAAAATATCTTCGTAAACTGGATCAGTATTTAGATTGCTAATACTCTTTTTTCCTCATCTGAGAAAAATGTGAGTTTTTTTATTGAACTTTGTTATCCCTTTGTTTAAAACTTGTGTTTAAGAGACAAATGAAGCGCCTTCGGACTTTACGAAATAGTAGAGGTGGTTGAAAACATGCTTAGCCAAAGTGGAATTAATAGTGTCTGGAGGCTTTCGAAGTTATATAGTCTGTTCTCTACCTCTATAGAATTACCAGGTTTAATAAATCAGTCTCTGAACTATTGGTAAGCGAGGATAATGTAAAATTTGCATCACGAACCTGGAGTAGAAAATTTCTAGACAATTTCAGATGGTCTTACAGATTTGAAGGTATTTTCAATATTGTGTTTCAACAAAGTCCGTTTCAGTTATTTGCCTTGACCCGACACATTTGCCAATATGGTATAGTCTTCGTTAACGTTGGATTTGTTACTATGATGTTAGGGAATTCCTTTGTTTTTTACTTTATCGTGACTTTGTTTTCTCTGTCTGTACTGTTTGCTTTGTCATAGGTTGTCAGTTCGCGTTCAGATCTCTTATTGGTTAAGATAATTAACATCAATGATGCACTGCAAATCGTATCAAAAGGTTTGTTGTACCATTGCCTGTGTGATGGTGTGCCACTATTGCGGGTGATTAATTCTTCCAGAAACATCTCACATGGGCAAGTAATTCACAGCTGCAAGTTAGAACGGTTTACTAGACGACATTGCCTTATAAAATAAAAACTATTTATAGACTTATCCTCAGCAAAGGGGACACTAATACTTACGAGACTTTGGAGCCAGAACAGTAATTGCTTCAAAATCTCCTACAGCTGATGGAAGGCAACCACGGCCATTTTTTGTGCATCTTTATCAAAATAATTTTACCAGAAATTTCTGATGTCCTACATATTTTTCTTTTGTCTGAGAGAAAAAGGATCTGAAGCTGGAGTGTCTTCCTAGACCCAAATTTCTTCATTTCCGTTTGATTAAGTTGCTTTTTTTCAAATTCTTCCAATGGTGGATGTCGGTCAAATATTAGTGTGTCCCTATCTCAACTTTCCACATATGCAGATGTTCAAAAAATCAGTGATATGAATATGATATCCTTTCTTAGAATATTAGAATCTTATGAAGCTAGTTGATATATAAGATGATTCTTGCCTCCAGCTCTTTTGGCAAGAAGTTTTGGAACAAGTGGTCAAAAATATTATAGTATGTCAAGGTGTAGTCTAGAAAAGCTGACTCCATTAATATATGAACTGCATATATATTCGAATCTCGACAAGTAAAGCTAAAAAGAGACATTCAATATACTTTCACCCCAAGATTCGATAAACCATACCCATTTGAACTGACCTGCACTATAAAAAAAAGAAAAAAGGTTTTCGGAGCTTGAACCATAAGCCCTTCCTTTTCCCAACAATCAGATTATATTCTTTCTTCGATTATATCTCTTTGAATGTCCTGACAACGAAATTTGTAACCTACCGTTACTGCTTAAGTGCTATGATTCTCAACTACAAGACCGGGGCTTATATCTATTTTCTGTTTCTAGTATGATTACAGTAGGGATAACATCATATAATTCCTTGTAAGAATTAATTAGCTTTATTTAATGTTCAAAGAAAAGCAAAATGTGCTGCGCAGCTATTAGTGTGTTTGAGGTGGGAATCCTTGAGCGTTGCTGGCTCAGTACAATGTACCAAGGTGGCTCCTTAATCAAAACGTAATTTACTTGTATTTTTCCAGGAATTTCTAGAACTTGTTCACATCGTATGTTGGTACATGTCCCACTCTCTGTCGTAAAAAAAGAAGAATATCTTGTGTATGTGACTATACTGGAATCTGCTGTTTGGACTTGGACAGAGCATATTGTATCATTAGGTTATGCTGGTCCATGCTGTATTTCAGTTTCATGAATTACCAGTCAAAAAATTTGTACCCGCTTCTAAATGAATAACGGTCTTTGATTTTCTTGGAATTTAGCTTCAAAATCCAAGGCCGTAGTAGACTTGGACAGCGTTTACTTAACTTTGACCTTCGCGAATCAAACATTCGTTTTGTTTGTTTGGCAGTCCAGGTGTTATGGCTCTAAAAAATGAAGGTTCTAGGTGCTACTTTAATGTCTTATTTTAATGTTGGCGAATTGTACTACTTGATGCCTTGAAGTTGGGAATGTTTCTTCCCGGGTCAAACGAATTTGATCGCTCAAGGATGAGTTTTCTGAACTTTCTTTCTTGTAGCCTTTGAAGTTTATTCGTATATCTTCTACTTTATTGTTTCAAAATTGTTTCTACAAATTTTCCACTACCTATCTTGCATAGTGTAGATGTTTAATCAATCCACAAATAAATTACTATGAATGCATTTGTTTCATATAATAGCGAATGTAACGTTACACAGAAGTATACTGCATGCTTACAAGAACATTGGCAATTATATTTTTGGCAAAATTTTAGTTGATTGACTTTTAGTATCTTGGAAAGGGGTTAGGTTAGGAAAATGAAACTTTCAGGGATGGGTCTAAAGGCTAAAGAATGTCCCGGGAAGGTATTTTAAAGTACCCACCTCCACTCCTTCTCCCTCTAGAGGGCCCTGAAACTCGCCTACATGACAGGTCTATCCCTATTGAAATTTTGACAAAATAGCATTTTACGTTAATTTTCAGTTACCAGTTGCCTTTTCTCTGCCTTTAGTTCTGAAAATGCAATTCCTGTTATTTCAGTTGAATTCTGGGCCATATCAATTTTTTTTTTTCAAAATTTAGGAAATGTATTTGCATATCTTTAAAACCTTATAAATTGGGATGGAGCAAAGTTGTGAAGCTGAAAACAATTTTGTTGTACTTCCTTCAAGCAGAAGATCTATTTTGCAAGGTTTCACTTTTATAACACACATATTTTTAAAGGTCATCAAAGGTCAGGGTCCTCTAGAGGGAGAAGGAGTGGAAATGGGCACTTCAAAATACCTTCCTGGGACATACTTTAGCCTTTAGACTCATCCCTGAAAGTTTCATTTTCCTAACCTAACCTCTTTCCAGGATAGCCAAAAGTCAATCAACTAGAATTTTACTATATTTTCCTTCGAAATAGAGAATATGATTCCATGTTAACTATATATATATATATATATATATATATATATATATATATATATATATATATATATATATATATATATATATATATATATATATATATATATATATATATATATATATATATATATATATATATATATATATATATATATATATATATATATATATCTTCTATATATATAAAAATAAGTTGTCTGTCTGTCTGTGGATCTGTGGATCAGGTGACGTCATGTTTCTGTGTCGGCTGACGTCATGAAATTAGTTGTCATTTTTGCTTTGACGATGCTTAGTATATTGTAAAACACATTAATTTGGTTAATAATATACCATTTAAAACACCAAAATGAACATGCTGGAGTAGTCACTCGGTGAGAGAGGGTGTCAGAACGGAGAATGAAGGTCCCAGGTATATATATATATATATATATATATATATATATATATATATATATATATATATATATATATATATATATATATATATATATATATATATATATATATATATATATATATATATATATATATATATATATATATATATATATATATATATATATATATATATATATATATATATATATATATATATATATATATATATATATATATATATATATATATATATATATATATATATATATATATATATATATATATATATATATATATATATATATATATATATATATATATATTCACAGGTGGGACATAGGGACACAACTACAATGGCGCGTAACTAATATGGCGCGTAACGACTTACGCGCCATATTAGTTACGCGCCATTGTAGTTGTGTCCCTATGTCCCACCTGTGAATATATATATATATATATATATATATATATATATATATATATATATATATATATATATATATATATCTATATTCACAGGTGGGACATAGGGACACAACTACAATGGCGCGTAACTAATATGGCGCGTAACGACTTACGCGCGCGGGGGGGCTTGGGGGGGTGCGAAGCGCCCCCACCAACTAGGTGTTGGGGTGGCGCGAAGCGCCACCCCAACAGCTAGTATATATATATATATATATATATATATATATATATATATATATATATATATATATATATATATATATATATATAAATATATATATATATATATATATATATATATATATATATATATATATATATATATATATATATATATATATATATATATATATATATATATATATATATATATATATATATATATTGGGAGGGAATAGTCCCTGTAGGTCGTACCATAGTGGAGGCGCTGATTGTCGTAGTCAGCTCAAACTTTTGGTTTTTCTATAAAAGAGCGCTTGTTCAAAGAACGGGTAATCACCTTCATCATATATAGTTAATACTGGGTTTTTTAATGACCTTCTACTGCTTTATGCATTGCTTTTCATACTTTCCATTTCGCTGAATCTTTAATATGATTTTACTATTCTACATGGACGCTTTTGCTAGTAGAAAAGAGAATATTCATATTTTGGATATAGTCAAAATATAACTATTGTTATAACTACCCAGAGCCATATTTTTTCTTTCTTCTTATCTTCAACATATTTCAAATTTGTATGTGTATATGTATGTGTGAATAGTTTCAGGCATGATCATGTGGTAACCCGAATAAAAGACTTTTTGTATCTAATCATTGTTATGTATTTTTACACTAAAATACATAACAACTAAACTAGAGAATTAAATAGGATACAGCAATAAGTTGAATAGCATTAGGTTAATGATAAGAAACTATTTTTTTTTTTTTTTTGCTGGAAAATAGGATTAACCAGCATAAATAAGAAAAAGAACAAAGAACAAAAATTTGGGCTGAGGAAAGTTTACTTGTATGTGAAATTTGTTTAAAGCGTTTTTTGGCTTAAGCAAATTCGTGTGTTAGTTAGAATTTTGAACATGTTTGTCAGGATTTTTCGAGTTTTTTTAGGGCCAAACAATCTATTTTCACCTCTTGTCATGGTTTAAGTGGAGTAATCAATCTCCCACGGCCATTTATTCACCAAGATTTATAATGAGGAAAGAGATATTTTAAGAGAAATAGTTCTCCACCTTAAGTAAATAGGTTTTTATCATGAGTTCCTCTGAGTAAGAAAAGGGATGTGGAAATGCATTGTCTCTTATATTTTTAATTATTTAACAGGCATTAAGGACGATTGTTGTATGACTGGTCTATGTAATGACTGTATGACATGAAAATTTTGCACTGTTTTTTACTCTATTGCTTAATTGAACTACTCTCCGTAAACTTAAGATTTTGCTTAGGAAATTAGTGCTCTGAGTAATAAGCAGTTTATTACAGCCCTGTAACATACCATACACCAAATATCATACATAGGCGTTGACCCTCCCTTAGGAAAGCGGTTGGTTCTTTATTAAAGAAGCTTAGATTATCTCAAATCGTAAGCCCCCAAAAAATGTGTCTTTCCAGAAAACAGTTAAGCAATATTTCTGAGATAGAGCATCAACGGAGATGGGTAAGACTGCGATGAGAAATGGAGCTCGAATGACGTACCAACTACTTGGTGACACCCCTGGAAGGATAGCAGGCACAGTGCCCTGCACATAAGGACTTTTGGGGGAAAATCATCACCGATAGTCTTAAGAATAGCCTTCGGGAAAATAGGGGGGTCGTGAACCATCTGAAAGGGGATGTACGAGTGTTTAGTAGAGATTTACATTGAAACATCTACTAAACACTTGTACATCCCCCCTACCTCCCCCCGACAGTCTATGATCCTGACTCTCATTAAGCGTATCATCATCTAACCACCATATCCCTCGAAGAGCCTATGAGGGGACGAATGTGAATCCATACACAATTGATGAGATTAGTGGGATCATATGACTCCTTATAAAAAACTACTTGAAATCTATAAAATTTCTTTCTCTCTCAGCCATTCAAGAGCTCAATCGGATCATATGTGACGTTTCGAAGAGGGAGTATGTACCACTGGACTAAAGGCGGTCTCCTATCTTCTCTGTATTATAAAAAAAGGAGATTAAACAGAGTGAATAAACCACAAGAGAGTATTCTGTAATTTATGTAGTAGCACCAATATTCGCCCCTATATTACTCAACAGATTTTGTGGCGTCTTCGACAGTACATCCAGACCTAATCAGGGGAGCTTCAAGTCGGGGATTGGCTTCTCTGACCAGATGTTCAGCTTAAGATATGTTTAAACACCAGCAAGAAATGATCATCACTGATTCTGCTCGGTGATGTAAGAACTCATGAGGGAGAACAGACCCCGTGCCAAGTTGGCCAGCCTAATTTAGGGCATGCTATTGTGGGCACGAAAGCTCAAGTTGTAGCTGACAGGACTCTATCCTCATTTTTTGATATTGTGCTTGTAGTAAGATAAGGATGTGCCTTGTCACCAACCCTGTTTATCTTTGTAACAGATCGAATCATCATTGAAATTTACTGGCCTCAAAGAGCAAAGCTGACGCTTTCGAGAAAGAAAGCGAGAAGCCAACGAAAAATTCGGCCATATTCTCTAAAATCTGGCTTGAAGCTACTTGGTGGACCCAGGAATTATGACAGACTCCAAAATCCTGACTAGTTGTCCATCGTCGACTCATCAGCTGCAGACAGATTCTCTTGGTGCCAAACATGTCGCTCACGCCATGATGAGCCAAGGGTTTCCTGCAACGTGATATTTTTGACTCATCTCATATATACCAAGTTATAATTCCATTATTCCCCACCCTCCTATCCCAAAAGAGAAAATCCCTAGAAATTTTCACTTCATCCGCCAGATGTAAGACAAGGCAGGGTATATTCTTGTAGTGACTCACTTCAGTTATGTGTTTTCTTTCCTAATTTGGTGTTACAGACAACTTTCCACTTATCTCCTAACTTTCATAAGTGAAAATTTATTTCATAAATAATTTTAATGATGATTTCAGAAATTATTATTTTACGTTCAGATTCTCTTTCTGAAAATAATGTTTCTATTCCCTAATTTCGATGAAATTCTTTGAAAGTGCGAACAGTCTCCGTTTTAGACGTTTTATATTGTCTAACCTGGGTTTTTATCAGTTTGTGAGATACTGACAGTTGTGAAAAATGTTCGCTGTCGAATTAAAGAGTGGTGAGGAGCATGATGACGATGACAATAATTACATATAAGCAGCTAATACATAAGTATTGTGCTTGGGAAGGAAAAGAAAGTAAATAGATTCCATCTTTGTTCCGAAAGTTTATAGCATTTTCCTCAATGGACTCTTCATTTCACTCATGCCAATCAGCCGTTAAAACAGTGGCTCCAACAACCTACTTGTAAAAGACTTGTATTACCTTTTCAAAACTTCTAATTTTATGTTTGCATATTCTATCTCTTATTAATAAGAGTTGAAACACATAGGTTCAATAATGTACCAGAGATAAGACTCGTAATCAGGTATGTGTGGTATGTTTCCTCATGAAGATTGTGGATGGTAAGCCCAGTGAGTATTTTTTGTAAAAGAGGCATTTACCAATTAATTAATATGGTCAACTCAAGTGTCAAGGATGCTAGATGCTTTGTGAATTGGAAGTACCAGATTCTTAGCATTAGTTCAGGTGCTGTGTAAAAAGCTTGTCTAACTCAGACTAAGAAGAACAGCTACCTTCAAAGCAGTCATAGATACACACAAGGATAACTGGGCATATTCCTCGTAACACCAGCTTTCCTGTATGTAATAACTAGCTCAATATTGACAGTTGCATCAATAATGACAACCAAACTTGATTTTTCTTCTTTTTTGGTGTTGGAGCCAAACATGTTCACGGTGAATTTGCTTTATCATCTTTATACAATAGTCAAAGACGATGCTTTATCGTGGAGTAGACATGACTAGAGCTAGTCTTTTAGAGCATAGATACCAAATTTAACTGGCTTCAAAGTAATATGGCAAAAATGCTGCCGTACCACTTTTCTTTTCTTTTTTTAGATCAATTCTTTTATTTATCAGGAAAAAAATAGACTGAAAATTCCATGCTTAAGAACTGTTTTGAGCAACATGAAAGAAAAAAAAGGCTCTTGGCATGTGTGATCTGTAAACTTAAATTGAGGCCTATGCAAAAGGCAGACATTCATTTTCTGACAAAGTTGTTCTTTTTGCTAGAAATAACATCAGACGCTACTATTGTAGTATTTATGGTAATCTATTTAGCATCTTATGAACGAATTTTTCATCAAATTAAGCCATTCAGGGGAACAATTTACTTTAGGAAGGATAATATTCCCCATAATTTTAAATTATACTGAAACAGATATTTGAGGAACTTTTCAAACTCTTAATAGCAGATATGGCATACGTTTTATTAATTTATCATTTTCTCAAACCAATTAGTGGAAGCAGGGATGAGGAGCATCACTACACTTTAAATGGTAAATATATTCTACTCAAACAATTTAATGCATATTTCTTGTCAGATCTTAATTTAAACGTTAAGCTCAAACTTAATTTCTAGCTACGCAGAGCCAACTTATCTATTTTTTTTCTTATGTAAAGTATTTTCAATGAGAAAGCCACCTCCATGCATTCCATGACTTTCATACTTTTACAACTCAATTATTGATACTAATTTCGACCGTCTATTTTGTGGAAACACAACTAATTTTAAGATGTACGTTCTGAGATTGATGATATAGGGTTCAACTATTTTCTTTTTTTGTGTTGTAACTGAGACTAAGGGAGGGATCAGAAAATTACAATAAGAATGTTTTTGACCGGTGGCGTAAAGGCACAAAAATTCAGGAGATGGGGGAAAACGTCATTTTTAAAATTTAAGGGTGGCAGGCAAATTTGTCGTTTTTAATTTTTTCAATGAAAACACCCAAAAGTTATATATTTCAAAATCTAGGGGGCTAGAAAAGAAATACAAAGGTGTCAATTTTCCCTCTCCCCAATAGAAACCATTGCGTTTAACCCTAGATTGCATAAAACGTGCTTTGTTATCTTTGAATAACCTTTTTCGTGTTTAATTCTTTGTGAATTTCCGTTAAAAAAAAAGACCTTGATCATCTTGGTTACTTAACGATATGCATTGATTTGGTATTTTCTGCACGTAAAACATGCATGTTTCATTTTAATATTTAATTTGGCTGCAGCATTCTGACGCAGTCCTAGCTCTAGAAAATTCGTCAATGTAATTTGAGTTTTTTACTCATTAGGCTTTTAATTACCTAATTGCCGAGTCCATCCGCCTACCATTTATTAATTTAAGCTATAAACCTACACACAAAAAATCAAACAGTTCGTGGTAACGAACCGTAGTAAGGAGCGACTCGGCTCAATAGTAACCAAAACTCTAAAAATGGAATTTTGATACCAATAGTTATATCAAAAGAACCGCATTTAAATGCTGATTTTAAATATATAAGTTTCATCAAGATCAGTTATACACATCAAAAGTTACGAGCCTGAGAAAATTTGCCTCAATTTAGAAAATAGGGGGAAACACCCCCTAAAAGTCATACAATCTTAACGAAAATCACACCATCAGATTCAGCGTATCAGAGAACTTTATTGTAGAAGTTTCAAGCTCTTATCTACAAAAATGTGGAATTTCGCATTTTTTGCCAGAAGACAGATCACGGATGCGTGTTAATTTGTTTTTTTGTTTTTTGCTTTTTTTTTCCCCAGGGGTGATCGTGTCGACTGAGTGGTCCTAGAATGTTGCGCGAGGGCTCATTCTAACGGAAATTAGAAGTTCTAGTGCCGTTTTTAAGTGACCAAAAAAATTGAAGGGCACTTAGGCCCCCTCCCACGCTCATTTTTTCCCAAAAGTCCCCGGATCAAAATTATGAGATATTTTATTCACCATAGTCACAAAACCTAATAACTATGTCTTTAGGGACGACTTACTCCCCCGCAGTCCCCGTGGGAGGGGCTGCAAGTTACAAACTTTGACCTGTGTTTAGATATAGTAATGGTTACTAGGAAGTGTACAGACGTTTTCAGGGGAATTTTTTTGGTTTAGGGGGGAGAGTTGAGGGGAGGGGGGTTACGTCGGAGGATATTTCCGTTGAGAAACTTCTCATGGGGGAAGGGCAACTAGGCCTCCTCCCTCGCTCCTTTTTTCTCAAAATCTTCCGATTAATTGCAATTAATTAATATGCAAATTTCGTTTTAATTATTAATGTGCGGAGAGCCAAGATTAAAACATGCATTAATTCAAAAATGTCCAGAAATTAATTTAAAAAAAACATGTTTTTTTAGATGAAAGTAAGGAGCAACATTAAAACTCAAAATGAAAAGAAATTACTCCGTATATGAAAGGGGCTTTTCCTCCTCAACGCCCGCTCTTTACGCTAAAGTTTCTTACTGTTTTAAATTTAGAGCTAAGAGAAAGAGTTGGACTTTTGCGTAAAGAGCGGGGCGTTGAGGAGGAAAAGCCCCTTTCATATACCGAGTAATTTCTGTTCCTTTTAAGTTTTAATGTTGTTCCTTACTTTCATTTAAAAAAAACTTGTTTTTTTGTTTAATAATTTCCTAGATAGCCCAATTGAATGTAACATTATCCGGGTTGCAGCGGTAGCTAGCAACCTAGTGAGACACGATCACTTCCCTTAGTAAAAACTACAATAACCTATAACTCCTAAAATAGAGTCAGATCAAACCTTATCCGAAACTCCTATAACTTATCGTCACTAGGAAAATATATTGGCTTGAATATCAAGAAAAGTGGTGCAACCACGATATTCTGCATATAAAGCATCTTCTTTTCTCTTTTTTCTTTTTCTCCTCAGATAGCTTGGCACTGGAACATCGTAAGGAGCTGCTTAATGGCTCATTTTAAAGGAAATTGATGTGGTTAAAAAAGCCTTTATAATAAGGAACGAACTCTAGTCCATAATAACCGATGTAATAAGAAACGTTCCTCTGGGAATCTGACAGTTAATTAAGTCTATTATGAGCCATCGTTTGATCTCTACATGGAGATTAAATAAAAAAAAAAAGTTTTTTTTAAACTGAAAGTAAGGAGCGATATTAAATTTTAAAACGAACAGAAATTACTCCGTATATGAAAGGGGTTTTTCCCTCCTCAACGCCTCGCTCTTTACGCTAAAGTTTGACTCTTTCTCTCAACTCTACTTTTTAGAATAAAGAACTTTAGCGTAAAGAGCGGGGCGTTGAGGAGGGAACAACCCCTTTCACATACTTCCATACTTTCAGTTAAATAAAACTTGTTTTTTTTAATTTAATTTCTGAATGTTTTGAATTAATGTATATTTTGATTCTCTCCGCACATAAATGTTGCACATGAATTTAAACGAAATTTATATAGTAATTTATTTTTATGGCTAAATGGCTTTCTCATATTTCTGATCGGACGATTTCTAGAAAAAAGTAGCGAGAGAGTAGGCCTAGATACCCTTCAATTGTTTGCTTATTTAAAAGGCAACTAAAACTTCGAATTTTTTACGAACGCTTACATTAGTAAAAATATACGTAACTTACGAATCAACTTACGTATCGAACTTCTATATTCGTATGTTTTTATCACGTATATGAGGGGGTTCCCCCCTTGTCAATACCTCGCTCTGTACACTAAAGCTTAAATTTTGTCCCAATTCCTTAAGAATGACCCCTGGATCACAAATGCCGTAGAGTAAATAGTTGAAATTAATAAAATCACTTCAGCGTAATGAGCAAGGTATTAGGAGGAGGTGAACCCCTCATATGCGTACTAATTCCTGTTCGTTTTAAGTTTTAATGCTGTTCCTTACTTTCAGTTGAAAAAACTTTTTCATATTTATTTTTTCATTGTTCTTTTTTAAAAATGCTAAGAAATCCTGCGCCCCCTTCATGGAAATTTTCTTTCCCCGTGACAAATTCATCCATGGGAAGTTCCCCCCGCATAACCCCCTCCCCTCAACCCCTCCCCCAGCCGAAAAAAATCCCCCTGAAAGCGTATGTACACTTCCTAATAACCATTCCTATATGGAAACACTGGTCAAGGCTTGTAACTTACAGCCCCTCCCACGGGGACTGTGGGGGCGTAAGTCGTCCCCAAAGACATAGATATTAGGTTTTTTTTACTATGCTGAATAAAATGGCTATCTCAGAATTTTGATCCGGTGACTTGGGGAAAAAATAAGTGTAGGAGGGGGCCTAGGTGCCCTCCAATTTTTTGGTCACTTAAAATGGGCACTAGACCTTTCAATTTAACATTCTAGGACCACTGGGTCGATACGATCACCCCTGGGAAAAAAAAACAAAAAAAAACAAATAAACACGCATCCGTGATCTGTCTTGTGGCAAAAAATACTAAAATCCACATTTTTGTAGATAGGAGCTTGAAACTTCTAGTGTGAGGTTCTCTGATGTGCTAAATCTGATAGTATGATTTTCGTTAAGATTCTATGACTTTCAAGGGGTGTTTCTCCCTATTTTCTAAAATAAGGCAAATTTTCTCAGGCTCGTAACTTTTGATGGGTAAGTCTAAACTTAAGGAAACTTATATATTTAAAATCAGCATTAAAATTCAATTCTTTTGATGTAACTATTGCTATAAAAAATTCCGTTTTTTAGAGTTTTGGTTACTATTGAGCCGGGTCGCTCCTTACTACAGTTCGTTACCACGAACTGTTTGTCAGCTTTATACATACGTTTTATCATGGGTTAAGGTTCCTTCCTTATTATGATTCTTTGAAGATTTTCCTCTTCATTTTTAGGATCCAAATTTTGTTATTTTAAGGTAATTACAGTAAGGACCGAACTCTAGCCCTAGAAACGTGCTAAGACCGAGAGAACAGTCTGAAAAAATTAATAATAATTCTTTTATTTTGTAAGTTTTGTGTTTCAAGTATTTTTTTTAAGGGGTTAATACTAGACCAATAAGGGCAGGTAAAGCAAAGGACATTGGTAAATTGTCTGAGATACCGAAACTCCAAAATGAAAAAGAAAGAAAAATGGTGAAGATAAGTGACAGGGGAGTCAAAACGTGCCAAAATCGATAAATCATAGTTATGATAATTGGGTTTTGAGTTTCGACAACATGGATAAGGTTACCATGCTTACCATGTATTTGTTTAAAAAAAAGTTTTGGCAATGCGTATTTCATAATGATATGAATAAAGGGCCACGTATGTACGTAGGAGGAGGTATTCTCCAATATCCCCCCATCCCTGAAGATTCGGTATTGATCTTTATAATTTTTCCACGATTTCCTATATGTTTGTTTGGTTTGATCGATTTGGCGTTTTCTCACTACAATCATTGATGTCCACTTTTTAAATATACGATAAGGCTAGGACTCATTTTAAAGAAATGAACAAAAAGGCTTGAGGAAAATTATTCCAAATGGTGTGTGATCGCGCATCTAACCTTAATGAGAATTTTTTCTGATTCATGAGGTTTTTTATGGAAAGGCCCTATTTTGTGTCTCTTGTTCATATTTGATTTTAAGAACTTTTCCCACATAATAATTTCTCAAAGAAAAATAAAGAGCTCCATTAAACCAAAAATGAATAGAAACACAGTCAAATAATCGCCATTTTTCAGTTTCGTCGCCGATCCCTCGCACGGCTACGTGATAAGCTTATATATATTAACTCTCACTGTCGCTTGTCTTCTAACCGAGACTGTTGTCCCATTGAAGCAGCGTATTGATTTAAATTATTCTTCACTTCCCGTATTTTAATGTGATCTTTCGCATAGTTGCTTTTGTCTCGCAATATTTCTTCCAAGAGACCCATTAGGCTACGGGAAATTCAATAATTTAAAGGTTGTGCAAGGTATTCTCCAACAACTTCATTGGGGTATAAAAAAGTGCATTTGGCCATATGAAGGTGGTTCAAAATCACATTAAAGGGCTTTTGATAAATGTGCCGCACAACTGGCTTTGTGATAAAGTTTCCCAGCTACATTGAAGCTGAAAACATTACGACTATTCATTAGGTTTGATGCAACCACCGTGGGAAAAATACTATAAATCCATATAATTCTAACAAATTAAATTAATACATAGTTGTTCGTTTAAAGAGAGTATATATGTTCGTTATTCTTTTATTAAGTCATAAAGCGTCAAATAAACAATAACAATTGAGTTAAGAAAGTCTAGCGTGAATTTAGTTCCTTCTTCCGGTTACTGCATGAAAGAAACATTCATTTGCTAGGATTTGTTTTCTTCTGAAACTCATTGTTGCTTCTCTTCTAACGCCAGATTTCATCTACTATTCGCTGTATTCGCTTTGATACTTTATTTCAAGTGTCTTTTAGCAGCAGGTCTCGCTTGCACTTCATTTTCGTGCATCATTACCTCAGAATTTTCTACATGCCGTTTTCAATAGCTGTTTGTATTCATTCATAACCTGTGTTTCAACGCATATGCCTTCTGAAATAGCTAAAATTGGCATAATATCATTTTACTATTTAGTTTCAAGCAATAGGGTGGGAAATCGGCAATTCCAGTTGAATTGAAAAATTTTGTTGTGGATTTCGGATTTTTTGTAGGTTTTCTAATCGCATGGGACATGATCAGTAATGTCACTGTCATAATCGAATAATTATCTCTTTGGTCAAAATGTCAAACTTCACAATTTCAATTACTATCTACTTTTAGATTTGATACTTCTCAATTCAGTGTTGAACTAGGAAGAACAAATCTTATAACAGGAGACACTTCGAAAATGCAGTCTTACAAAGTTAAAGAAGTTCGGGTCCATCCCAATTTCAGAGCTCACGGCTTTTATAATGACGTTGCAATATTTACACTTGATGGCAAAGCCAAATACACAGATTATGTGAGACCCGTTTGCCTCCCTTCTACCGAAGATGATGAATTTTCACTTGTTGGGGAAATTCCAACTGTTACAGGATTTGGAGCAACTGATTATGGTAATATATTTCTTTTTTTTACTTTTTCTTATACGTCACTAGACTTTAGTCTAGCATTTGTTGAAAACTACATAAAGTCATCTTGTTTATGCTTATACCAAGCTGAAGGAAGCAGAAGTAGACAAAGTCTCATGGGTCAATCTAAAAGATAGATTATCCTAGTTTGTTGTACTTCCCGTCCATCGTTTCCCTATTAGCATATAATGCCTCATCACCCCCTCCCATGAAATTCTATATTCAGTTCCAAGTCCTTCGTTATTGACTTTTCTCACCTCATTCGGAGATAACCTAATTTTCGTTTGGCCTCAGTTTGGATGGCCAAAAGCACTACCTTTGGCCCTCTGTCAGCGTGGCCTAGCAAGCATAACCTTTCTTTTATTTTAGCTCTAAAACATGGAATTTAATAACATATTTTGAGCAAGTTATTGTTTGACATTCAGTCAGTCAAAGGGACACCAAAATCTGTCCGTAGACAATCCCCCTGGAAAATGTCTCACAAAACTCTCTCAGTCTTTTCAGACACCCATGTTTAAGTGCTATACTTTACTACCGGCATTGATGTAGCTTAAAATATTCTAGTCTTCTTTCGCTGACGTATCTTCTTATTCTTACAAATATTTTTAATCTGTAAAAAAAAACACCCTGGGCCTTTGATATTCTCCTTTCTATATCTTCACTGCGTTCACCACTGCCCTGCCCTGAGAATACTGCCCAGGTTTTTGAAGCTATTTATTGATCGGTCTTCTCGCTACCCAACTCCATTCCTTCAGCCTCATTTATTCCCAATATAAGCAACTTTGTCTTCTCAACATTAATATTCAATCTACTTTTGCATCCTGAACTCTAAAGACTTCTAAAAATTCATTTATCTTACTAAAAAAAAATTTGCAGGACACTAAAATCATCTACGTCCTCACAATTCATCTGTATCAATATATGTGCTTTCTGTTTCCCAAAATAATCCATACAAGCGGGAATAGGACACGATTCTACCTAACTCCTGATTCAACACCAATCGAAGTACTAACCTCACTTCCTACCTTAACCGCATGAGTTTTGTTCTCGTACATAGCCCTAATGGCTTCAATGTACCTATCTGCTATCATGGTTGCAGTGGCAGCTGCAACCTGGTAAAGAAGGAACATAGTAACCAAACTAACCATAGTGACCATAGTAACCGAAAATTACATAGTGCGTTAAAAATCTGGCAAGTTATATCATACAAGGATAGGACCTTCGCTAAGAATCACCTAAAAAACAATGCTTTTTATCATCTGAAACAAATGCCTGTTCATAATCTATAAAACTGAGGATTAAAAAGGTTTTATGATTCAGACACTTCTCAATGATTTATCTAAGGGTAAAAATTTAGTTGACGAATCCCCATCCGATCTTAAGATTACACTGTTGTTCTCTCAGAACTTTGTCCGCAAGATCTTTTAGTTTGATAAGTGTCATTATGCTATGTGATTTGCTTTCTACAGAAATCGAAGCGATATAACGGGGAGGTTTTTTCCAACAAAACACAGGCAGTTAAAGGCCATAGATTTATAAATTGTCCATCAAGGAGGGGTCCCTTAGACCAGTTTTGTGTAAGTCTTTGCATATCACATGAGCCTTTGCATATCAGCCTTCCTTAAAAATGAAGATATAGAACTGAAGCTTAGTCTGTGATTGTGTGACGACTAGACAATCTACCATATTTTTTTCCAGGAAAGGGGCTGACTGTCAAGTTGATCAAGTCTCAGAAAAGTGCTTATCATTGTCTGTACAACAGCGCAGATTTGGTATAGAGCAGTGAGTAAATATAATAGAAGACAATTTAGTTCAACCTTTGTTCTAATTTTGTCCTTTTTTATTCACATCACGAACGATAAAGTAAATGCTGAAACAATATCATTCCAATAGCAGTCAAATCTAAGACCTACTTAATGCAAAGCCCATTACAAGCAGTTTGTATATTCCCGAATCGAAATTACGCCTAAA
Source organism: Artemia franciscana (assembly GCF_032884065.1). Lineage (NCBI taxonomy): Eukaryota > Metazoa > Arthropoda > Branchiopoda > Anostraca > Artemiidae > Artemia > Artemia franciscana. The sequence goes on along the minus strand of NC_088872.1, from coordinate 32,610,280 downwards.
ACCAAACATAACCATTGACATATATGGCTTTCTTGTTTCTTCTTCTTTTGTGTTACTTAGTTTTGTGTACATAGTAACGTTTTGTGTAATCAGTAATAGGTGTAAAACTCGTAGGAGCATGGGGGAAAATCTTCAATACTGCTTACCCCCGGCGGGAGCCATGGGGACTGGCTACTCCATGATCAACTTTCATTTTTTTAAAACCATAGTGTATCAATTAGGTCAAGTATCAGGTCGATCCTTGAATATAAATACGTATAAATTTAAAGAACAGGATAAATTTCATTGTGGAGCAATACGAATAAAAGTCATTGATCTGTCAAGGCATTGTTGCACTTATAATCTTGTTAATAATACGTATTGTTTTCTTGCAGGTGGTCGTGAAAGTAATATACTTCGAGAAGTGCAGATTCCGGTTTGGCGAAACGAAGATTGCGACAGGGCATATATTCAACCCATAACCGACATTTTTGTATGTGCTGGCTACGCTGATGGGGGAAAAGATGCATGCCAGGTAGCTAGCATAAATTCACGGTGCCATAAATTAAAAAAAAGTTTTATTCACTGAAAGTAAGGAGCAATATTAAAACTTAAAATAAACAGAAATTATTCCGTGCATGAGGGGATCTACCCCCTCCTAAATCCCTCGCTCGTTACATTAATGTTTTTTTTAGTGCTTTAAAAGCTTCTTATTCTAATTCAACAGTCCTTGTGTGTCAGCTGTCATTCTTAAAGAATTGGGACAAAGGTCCAACTTTGGTGTAAAGAGTGAGGGGCTGAGGAGGGTAGAGCCCCTCCTCAAATGCTGAATTTTTTCGTTTGTTTTGATTTTTGATTCTGCTACTTACTTTCAACCGAAAAATGTTTTTTTTATGAATATTTAATTTCAGATCTTTCTCTCAAATTACACCCAAACCTAACTAAGATGTGATGAGGGCTACTGGCCCCGTAAACCTCCAATGTATATATCAATAACTGCAAATTAAACGGTAGTGTCCCCTTTTTTAGCTGTTCTGTTTAAGAATTAAAATGTTGGACTGCACTTGAAGTTTCAGACAAAATTAGAATATTTGGTCAAAATTTTCGATGAAATGTAGTTTTTTTAACAAGTTCTAAAAATTATTTTTACTACAGAATTCCTGGTGGACGGAAAGGGGTATTACTGTTCATGGAAATTATGCTTGACTTATGATCTTTTCCACAACTAAAGCCTTTGCGACGTCTACATTGGGTTTTGTTATGTTTGAATACATAGTATATACATGTTTAAATACATTGAAACATTTTGTATAAATAGGAAAAGAGAAATATTACAATTAAAATCAAAGACAACATAACTCGTGGTAGAACTCTCCGAGTCTCTCTTCCCCCCCCCCCACACCCAGCAAATTTCTTGGCGAGGCCCCTGATACTCTGCTTCGCCTAAACCATATCTATGCTTGTAGACATGTGAATATAATATTTTATGCTAAATAGAGAAAAAATGTCGCAATGGAAAGGGTATAATCTCTCCTCCCCATGCCAATAATAAAGGTGTAGGCCAAAAATATTCCCGGGAATCAAGGAAAAAAAGACTCATTCTATATTTATCTGGAGGCTCAATAAAAGTGAAGACATTTAGGTATTAAAATACACTTTTTGATGCAACTGCCTTCCCGCCTAGAAAATGAACCATTGCCCCTCCTTCGTAATAGCTGATGCGCATTTACACAACACTGCAAATCAGTTTAGTAAAATCAGGCTTTAAAAGTAATTTCAGAAATATTTTTCTGCGATAAGAAGGCAGGTATCCCCTTGCAACACCTTTATTCAGGCCTCGTTTAACTGAATTTCTAACCTCCCTCTTTGTACCCCTTACTGTATTTACTGAAGGCTCATGGTGAGTTAGACAATATATGCATTGACACGTACTCTTTTAAGCACCTGGAACCTCCCTGGAACCTGGAACCCCTCCTCTGTCTAAATTTAGACTAGTTGCCCCTTATTCATGCTAGCTGATGCGCAATTATACTAAATAAATTATACTGAAGTAAGGAGCGACCCGGCTCAATAGTAACCAAAACTCTAAAAAGTGGAATTTTCATATCAATAGTTACATCAAAAGAATCGCATTTTAATGCTGATTTTAAATCTATAAGTTTTATCACGATTAGTCTTACCCATCAAAAGTTTAGAGCCTAAGAAAATTTGCCTCATTTTAGAAAATAGGGGGAAAACCCGCTAAAAGTCATACAATCGTAACGAAAATCACACCATCAGATTCAACGTATCGGAAAACCACATTGTTGAAGTTTCAAGCTCCTTTCTATAAAAAATGTGGAATTTCGCATTTTTTGCCAGAAGACAAATCACGGATGCGTGTTTATTTGTTTTTTGTTTTTGTTTTTTTTTCCAAGGGTGATCGTATCGATTCATTGGTCCTAGAATGTTGCAAAAGGGCTCATTCTAACTGACATTAAAAGTTCTAGTGCCCTTTTTAAGTGACCAAAAAATTGGAGGGCACCTAGGCCCCCTCCCACGCTCATTTTTCCCCAAAGTCACCGTATCAAAATTCTGAGATAGCTATTTTATTCCCCATAGTCGAAAATCCTAATAACTATGTCTTTGGGGACCACTTACTCCCCCGCAGTCCCCGTGGGAGGGGCTGCAAGTTACAAACTTTGACCTGTATTTACACATAGTAATGGTTACTGGGAAGTGTGCAGACGTTTTCAGGGGGATGTTTTTGATTTGGGGGGAGAGTTGAGTGGGGGGGTTACGTGGGAGGATCTTTCCATGGAGGAACTTCTTATGGCGGAAGAGACTTTCAATGAAGGAGGCGCTGGATTTTCTAGCATTATTTAAAAAAACAATGAAAAAATAAATATGAAAAGTTTTTTCTGCTGAAAGTGAGGAGCAGGATTAAAACTTAAAACAAACAGAAATTATTGCGCATATGAGGGGTTTACCTCCTCATAATACCTTGCTCTTTACGCTAAAGTAATTTTAGGAATTTCAACTATATATTCTACGGCCTTTGTTATTCAGGGGTCATTCTTAAGGAATTGGGACATAATTTAAGCTGTTGTGTAAAGAGCGAGGTATCGACGAGGGGTGAACCCCCTCCTCATATACGCAATAAAAACATACGAATGTTTGTTACAACATGGTACATTTGTTGCATTTGTTACAACAAGATGTTTGTTACGCAAGTTAATTCGTAAGTTACGTATACTTTTTACTAATGAAAACGCTGTTAAAAAAAAGTTCTAGTCGTCTTTTTAAGTAATGAAAAAATTTGAGGGCAGCTAGGCCTCCTCCCTCACTCCTTTTTTCTCAAAATCTTCCGAATAAAACTATGAGAAAATTTTAGCCAAAAAAAAATATACAAATTTCGTTTAATTATTTATGTGCGGAGAGCCAAGATCAAAACATGCATTAATTCAAAAACGTCCAGAAATTAAATAAAAAAACAAGTTTTTTTTAAATGAAAGTAAGGAGCAACATTAAAACTTAAAACAAACAGAAATTACTCCTTATATGAAAGGGGCCTTTCCTCCTCAACGCCCAGCTCTTTACGCTAAAGTTTTTTACTGTTTTAAAAAGTAGAGTTAAGAGAAAGAGTCCTGAATCCTAAAAAGGATCCTTACAGCATTCTTGTTTGATTTTACAGCCATATGTCAAAAGAGTAGGGCAGGAATTACTAACGTATCATTAATTAGCTGTTGGTCAGTAAATCAAAGCTGACTTCCCTCCGGGCTACATAAATATAGAAAGAGTTTTACTATCTTTTAAAACTGTGACTATGATTTGAGCAGGACCATCAAGAAATGTGGGAGGAGGTCAAGATTTCCTAAGTATAAGCTTTAAAAGGTCCAGCTACGAGGTTATCTATTTTTATTTTTAGAAATTTACCATACAAAGTTTAGACTTGTTTTGTTTTATAAAATAATTTTTAAAATTGAATTGCAAAGAAGTTTTCCACCAGAATCCAGTAGTCGCTGATTTTGAGTATGTTCCATTTCCATCCGAAATTTAAAAAAAACATAAAAATTGCTCAAAACCAGTCCAGAACTACTTATATGCCATCAAATATAGAACAATAGCGTGATTATTGTTCTATACAAACTCTAGTTTGTAGTTTGCGCTCGTTTTGGATGTATTGTGTTGACGAAATCGTCAAGTGACACCAGGAGTTAGTAAGAACTTGCATCACTGCATTCAAGGCACAAGATAATTTGAATTTACCTGATTAAAAAAAAACTAATGAAAAAAACACTAGTTCTAGCGTGCTATGTATGCTTTATATATATATATATATATATATATATATATATATATATATATATATATATATATATATATATATATATATATATATATATATATATATATATATATAGATATATATATATATATATATATAAATAAGTTGTCTGTGTGTTATGTCTGTCGAGTGACGTCATGTCGTCATGTCGTCATGAAGTTAGTTGTCGTCATGTTTGTTTTGACGATGACGTCATTAAAGGTATTTAAGAAATTCGTTCAAAGACAAATTTTTAATTGTAAGAAGATCGTGGACGGAAAAATGTTTAATTGTAAAATGACTGAAGAACCTACAATGGCAACAGCCGAGGAAGCTGCTCAAAGAATCTATGTCAAAAAACTTGCTGCTGATAGAGAAAGTAAGAAAAGAAAGCGTGCCGAGGAATCACAAGAACAGCAAGAAAACAGGCTTGCGGCTGATAGAGAAAGTAAGAACAGAAAGCGTGCCGAGGAATCACAAGAGCAACGTGACAACAGGCTTGCGGCTTCAAGAGATAATGCCAGATTAGGAATGTGCAATTTCCGTCAACGAAGGCGTGTCGAGGAACTACCAGAGCAACGCGAAACCAGACTTGCTGCTAAAAGAGAAAGTGAAAAAAGAAGGCGTGCCGAGGAATCACAAGAGCAACGTGAAAGCAGGCTTGCGGCTTCAAGAGATAATGCCAAAAGAAAGCGTGCCGAGGAATCACAAGAGCAACGTGAAAATTATCGCATGGCGTTCAGGTACAGCCCAGTCGATGATTATAGTAGATGTATTCAAATCGGGACTATGTCTAAAATTTGTCCCTACTGTAAACCCTTTAAATTTAATGGTGAAACAATGGAATGTATTGCGCCTCAGGAAAAGTTAAACTTCCTCAACTGGCTGCACCAGACTTTGAAGACTGCTTACTGGAACTACGTCAGAATCTAAGCGTTTTTTTTTTTTTATCAAAAATCAGAAAATATAACTCCTGTTTCCAAATGACGTCCTTTGGTGCATTAATACAAAAGAAAAAAAAACTAAAAAAGGGGAAAACTACAAAAAAAACTAAAAAGAAAATACTAAAAAAAACTAAAAAGCTAAAAAACTAAAAAAATGTAAAAAACTAAAAACTAAAAAAGAAAAAAACTATAAAAAAAACTAAAAAAAAAGGTAAAAACTACAAAAAAAAACTAAAAAAAACTAAAAAAAACTAAAAACTGAAAAAGAAAAAAAAGTAAAAAAAGGAAAAAAACTGAAAAATAAAGAAGAAAAAGAAAACTATAGACCGGGACACAAGGAATATAAATGACGACCGGGACACTCAAAGAGAAATCACAGACTGGGACACTGGGACACAAATAACGACCGGGAGATATACAGGACGACCGGGACACTCAGAGATAAATTACAGACCGGGAAACAAATGACGACCGGGACACCGGGACACAGGGAATATAAATGACGACCGGGACGCTCAAAGAGAAATTGCAGACTGGGACACTGGGACACAAATGACGACCGGGATACTGGGAATATAAATGACGACCAGGACACAGGGACACAACTACAAGGGGGATGCCGGGGGCACAGGGGGATATATAAATGACGACGGGGACACAGGGAATGTTCGATTAGCAATCACCATCAAGAAAGCTCATCAACTCGAACTAGGTTTCGCATTGTAGCTGCATTTTGCCAATTTGACTGGCAATTGCTGCGTGGGTAAAAATAGCGTCTTTTTACTTGGTTTATCACTGTGTGGATTCCTGCGAAAGCACCAAGCATTGTGTTCTTTGTTTGACTTTATCTTTTCTTGTTATACACGATGTTCCTATAGCAAGGTTTGGGGCTTTCACAGTTTAGCTAATGCAGTGTGTGATAATGACGTGTGTATAATAAAATTCCATGTCAGTTGAATGTAAAGGCTAATCTATTCTCCAATTTAATTAAAACATTTACTTTTCAGGGAGATTCTGGTGGCCCTCTGCAGCTTTATAAAAATGGTAACTGGGTACAAATTGGGCTAGTTTCATTTGGTAATAAATGTGCTGAGCCAGGATATCCAGGAGTTTACACAAGGCTAACAAAGTTCGCTAGATGGATTGAAGCAAACTCTATCCCATAGATTCGTTATTTCTCATGTAGTTTGAAAAGGTCTTTGCAATTACTTAAAAGGTTAATTTAGCTCTTTTAAATATGTTGCATAAAACTATAATATGCTTTCTTTTATTTTCAACAAATTTGAAGAATTTTATCTCGTTGATACTTGCGTAATGAGTGAGACTTATTCTCATAAGTTTCTTAATGGTTGGTTATAATGACATTGTTTTGTTGTAATATTTTTTACATGATGTTGTGATAACAGTGAGTTTTTCACTATAATATCATTTAGATACAAAGTACTTAAAGTGAAGCTTCTTCTTTGGTTCTGGTTCGATTCTGCTCAGGGACTAAAGTCGGGGGAGTAGCTTGCTACTTCTGGTACTAAAGAAATTCAAAGGTATCTAACTGGGTGGCACCTGCTAATCCCTTACCCTAAGACAATGAACTGTACAGATTCTAGGGCTGTATCCTCATGTACTTAGGGTACTAGTGGCTGTTGGAACGTGTTATGGGGACGAGGGCTTAGGCAAATACTCTTTGAGAAAGATTTCTGCGATGTTTTGTGTAACTTAAAAATTGTTCGTATAATTCGGCCATTTACGTACAGTCTTCGAGGTTAACTCCTCTTCCCTCAGAAATACATCCACCCACAAAACAAGTCCTGTGTATGTGCCAGTCGGTGAAATCAATATTAATAATAATGGTACGCTAGAAAAACTAAAGTATATACATGTCAAAAATTTGGGGATTTTTTAAACTGTTGTCGTATTTGAACTAAAAAAAGCCTCAAAAATTCATTCATTTGGCTATGACTTTAATCTAGGATTGCACTCAAACCGTCTGCGTAATTCAGGTCAGTATTTGCTCTAAAAGCTCTGTAAATATACATGCTATTATTATATCTATGTAATATTGTTTCCTCGTATACAAGAAACAGAGAGCTGTAATCCCGATTTTAGTTACCTTTGAATTTTAGAGCGCCATAATTAAAAAGAGCCTCTATTGGTTTCAGATCACGAAGGGCACAGACCCTGTACTTAGTAACCGATTTTTATTAGGACTGATGCGTGGCGTGATATTATAGGGCTTAATTTAATTTTGAAGTAAGTGCAAAGACAAGCCTGATTCAAAACGAAGTTTATAGCTAAGTCTTCAACTATCTAGGCTTTTTTGCGCTGGCGTATTTGGGAGAGTGTTTGCCATATATTTTATTACGTTTTTATAATTTATTAAATAAATATATATATTTATAGTTGTTCCTCTGGTCTTCAATTCCGTTCAGGTTGTGTTATTTTTTTCAATTCTAACAGTAGAATTTTAATTATCATTGTCTGTATACAAATCAGCATTTTTTGTAAATTATTTTGAGAATAAAGGGGCCACGAATGGATGCATCGATATTAGCTATTAGCAGAGAAATAGGATCTAACTGAAAGCACGCTACTTGCATCACTTTCTCACTAGGCTTTGATAAAATGGTATCAACTGCATTTCCCATAGAAGGGAAATACAAAAAAGGAAAAAAAAACTTTTTCGCAAGGGTTACATGGACTGCTGTTTTAATTTCGGAATAAATTACTCGAACGCTAGTTTGATTAAAAAAAAAAAAAAAAAAAAAAAAAAAAAAAAAAAAAAAAAAAAAAAAAAAAACCTTTATTTACCAATATAAAAAAGTATTCATCCAAAACAAAATTACATACTGAAATTAAATATCATATCTTTTTTGAAGTGTCTAGCTCTGAAGCAGGGGCGGATACTGAATTAATGTTTGGGGTGCATCAACAACACTAGGGTTCCCACGATGGTTTTCACACCCCTATGAACCTGTATTAGTGCACTTTTTACCTTCTCGAGGGGAGGGCAAGCACTCCTAAAACCACACCCTGGATCTGACTCTCTTCTGAAGGTGAACTTCACGACTTGTCGCAATATTATTCATAGGTAGATACCCGGAATGCACTTATAGACGTTACATATTGAAAAATCAGATCTTTAATCGCGATTCGTTCTAGCTGAGTGGTATATCAAAGTAATTATTTATGATTATAAATGTTCTTTTTTATTATCTTGGAAAACCAATTTATTGTGTTTTTATTCGTAATGAATTATCTTAAGATCTTTACTGTATTTTCGGGCTAAGTGTAAAGCATTGAGTTGCACACGACTTTACTGTTTAGCTTACAGATGAAAACGCTTAAAGGGTTTTACTCTCTGGGTCGGATTCGTTGATTCGATATCCTTTGGTTGGTATGTAGAAACTAAAGCCTAAAATCATAGATCCCATCCAGTTGTATTAAATAGGTAGCTTTTTTCCGTGAATTATGAACATTTGTAGAATTATTCACAGAGTCCTTATGTTTATGGTGTTCTATTTTTCTGAGATATATGGATAAATATTTAAAGCCATACCTATTTTATCCATGTTTATTTTTTCTTCGTCTGTGTAATTAAATGTTTCTTGAGAGTTAAGATGGGCTGCCAAGTATAGCAAAAAATCTACTTTTCTTTTTCATTATAGTTTTTCTTCTATTAGCATTTTTGCTTTTACTGCCTATTCCGATTCAGGTGCCAGGCTTCTTTTAGTTTATCATCACATCTATAGCGATTTTTCAAAAAAAAATTTCACTTTGGGGGATAAATAGAAGTCACTAGGGCTTGATCTGGACTCTAGGGTGGATACTCAAAGACTCTCTGCGTTAACTGCTGACGCAAGTGTCTTGTCAATGCGACTCAGTGAGGACAAGTATTGTCATCGAGGAGTACAACACTGCTGGTCAGTAATCCGTTCCTTTTATTTTGGATAGCCCTGGAAATTCAGCATAAAATCTGATAGTGGGCCTCTCTATTTATAATCTCGCCTTTAGCGTGTCGTCACAGAGCAAATGTCCTTACGATTCGAAAACACCGTAGCCAAAACCTCTCTGGTGCTCATAATTTGTTTGAATTTCTTCTTAGGAATGCAAATGGTGTCATTCTATTAATTAGCGCTTTGCTTATATGATATAAAAGCTCAACACCATCCTTTTTATGCAGGTCAAGGAAAGTCAATGAAGCTCTCACTCATCTGTTTTTGTGTTCTTCTGCCAATATACAAGGAGCTCACCTTACGGAAGCATTTTTGTAATCTAGTTCACCAATGACAATTTCGTATAAGACAGTTCTTGAAATCACGGACAACATTGAGTGAAGCCTGTCAGTTTCAAATAACTTATCCTCTTGAGTTTTCGTGTCAATTCTTCCTTTGAGTTTATCCATCACAACCAATGGTGCAGCTAGGGGAAGGGACTGGAGGATTTTGTCGGTACATTCCTTACATACTTTCAAACTCAAAACCCTAGCTTCACCCCTGGTCACCACAAAAGACCAGCCCGAGCGCATCGCATCATGTACATTCGTCTTTCCGCCTTTAAACACAAGTCAAACTCTTCCAACTGATGCGCTGTTTATCGCGTTTCCGTAAACCTCAGAGATTGCCTCAGATTAGCTACTCTTTTCTTGATTTACATATGAAGAGGTGATTGATTATATCGCACATTTTAAATTCACAAAGCACATCAATAGACAGCTATAGTGGGTTGTTCCTAGCTTCAGACAGAATTGAATACCGCTGTTGGGGCTTCCTGTCCCTTTCCATTCATTTTTCAGATAAATGACCTGTTTTCGGTATTAAATTGCTAAGATTTGCCTGTAATATAATTTTAATTACAATTCAAAGTTCCATTGCTAAGCCATTGATGTTGCAATAAGTAAACGTTCGGGCTAAAATCTATTTCTTTCTCCCTGGACTTGGCCATTGATAGTTAATGGTGTTCAAAAAGTGCTTGATTTTGAAGCTCTCATTTATAGGATTGGGCAGGGTCAATCTAGGGTCCACCCCTACACAAAGTTCTTTGTACAAAAGTGGTGATTTTGGCTTTAGTCCAATTTTCAGAGTTCGTATAGTTCGTTCCTAGACTGCAAAGTTTGTTTTCAGAGTTTATAGATATATGTTTTGTTGGAGTAACCTTTGGGAGAATATAAGCGAGTTATTTTCTATAACCGTGTAAGACTATTTTCCCTAACCAAGGCAGGGTAGGAAAATAGTTCGCGAGAAATATCTTTATTAGTATATCAACAGGGGGGTCAGTTTACCCTCCAAAGAGCTAACTAGAGATATAAGTAGGGACACAGGTTTTGGCACCCTGGTCCCGTAGCTTGGCCCTTTCTCGCTATATTCTAGTGAGACCACCGTCTCGCTAGAATATAGCGAGTATATAATAGCACTGATGTGGCGTTAGAGAGATCAAGTAGCTGATAGCCCTAAGGCATCCAATACGAACCGTGATGCCAGCGTTGACCCTCATAAATAGTGGTACCAGCTGTGGTTATGCATTATAATAAAGGTTTTCCAAAGGAAAAAGTGAGCATCTAGAATTCTCATTATCTTAGGAAATAAATTGAAAAAAAAACTCTTCAAAAAAAATTACCAAAGAAAGGTAAAGAGCCATGTTAAACTTAAGACCAGCAGAAATAAAGTCCTTTAATAATTCAGACTCGAAACGGCTAGAAATCAATACCGTAGGATAAATGAAATCTAGAGTTGGCAAAAAATAAACTAATCGACCATATCAAACATAAAGATATCAAATATTAACATATGTAAATAAATAAATCTTAAAAAGAGTATAAATTAAATTGAATAGTCAAGTTATACTTAAAACGAAAAAAAAAATTCTAAATACAGGAGTTTGGCTGCTATCTCCTTCTACCTCTCCTAACTGCAAAAAGTTCTGAACAAAATGACATTAGAAGATTTCTTTAATTATAACATTAAAAACAAGAGCTAAGAGCTCATATGGCACTTGTGACGAGGAAAGAAGAGCTAAGAGCCAAGAGCTCATATGGTATGAGCTCTAACAAAATTCTAAGAATCAATAGATTGATTTAAAAGGAAAATCAGAGGCTTGATGCCGGTCAGGATTTAAAATAAGAACTCTGAGTCACGATATCCTTCTAAATATCAAAATTTATTAAGATCCGATCACCCACTCGTAAGTTATAAATACCTCATTTTTTCTAATTTTTCCTCTCCCTTTAGCCCCCCAGTTGGTCGAATCTGGGAAAACGACTTTATCAAGTCAATTTGTGCAGCTCCCTGACGCGCCTACCGATTTTCATCGTCCTACCACGTCCAGAAGCACCAAACTCATCAAATCCCTAAACCCCTCCCCCCACCTCTCCCAAATAGAGCGAACACAGTAAGGTTACGTCAATCACGTATCAGGGACATTTGCTTATTCTATCCACCAAGCTTCATCCCGATTCCTCCGCTCCAAGTGTTTTCCAAGATTTCCCACTCCACCCCCCCCCCCGATGTCAGAAGATCTGGTCGGGATTTGAAACAAGAGCTTTGAGACATGAATTCTTTCTAAATATCAAATTTCATTAAGATCCGATCCCCTATTCGTAAGATAAAAATATCCCAATTTTCACGTTTTCCAAGAATTACGGTTTCCCCCCTCAAACTCCCCCCCCCAATGTCACAGGATCTGGTCGGAATTTAAAATTAGAGCTTTAAAGCACAAGATCCTTCTAAATAAAATGTAGACGTGCTTGTAAAAGTAAATATCTTCCAGGCTTGTTACTCAAAGACGCTCTCTTTAATTCATAAAATTAGATGGCACGGTAAAGCTTCTTTTTTGAGCTTGTAATTGGAAAATAATCAACAATTATATAACTTAAAAATTTGAGTTTTACTTTGATCTTTATTTTTGTGTCATTGAGTTGTTTGTCTTTGAACTAGAAGGATGTTAAAACTTGGGCGAACCTGTGCCACTTTGCTTAAAAAACAGGCAAACCAAGTGCAGGGATTTGCTCCTGTCTCTGGAACAATCATTGTAAGTAGCTTAGGTCCTAATCTAGTAGCCTAACTTTATGAGACTTTTGGAAAAGGATTTCTTTTTCTAACACTTCAAAAAAATGTTTTGTTACATAACTTAAATACTTTGCAAGGCTACAGGGTTGTTAAGATAGCCTAGGTTTGATGTAGACCTGTTTGTGTCTTTTATGCAATTTTCTAAGCCTTTGAAAAAGGGAAGGGCCAGAAATGGGATTGCGCACAAACACCTTCCTTGGGCTTTAGTTTAGGTTCTTAATTTGTTCTTGATTAGGCTATGTTGTTCCCCTTACACAACTTTTTTTCAAAATAGCTAAAGCCTCCTAATCTAGTATCCAACCAGTTTTGTCCTGAATTAAATAGAAACAATTTCTGAAGTTTAATTGGTATAGATATACATCTACCTATATGCAGTCCACCATATAAGGATACAAGTTAAATTACCTTAAATTGCAGCTTGGAGTGATAGGCCTATAAGGATTATCCATCCTTGTGATGCTCCATGAGAAAAAAAAGAATTCATTTGGTGTAGATTGTGGCTGTTAGATTAGACTCTTGTGGAGGACTCTGCAGCTTCCCAATTGTAAAGGAACTCCTGGCAGAGCCATTCCCTATCAAGGTGGGACTTGAACATGTCAATTGAAGTAGCAGAAACTGTTTCTTCAGAGAGCTGGTTCCACATATTGATGATTCTTTGGCTGAAGAAGTGGCTTCTATGTCTACTCGTGGAACACTGCATGGAGAGCTTCAAAGAATGTCCTCTAGTACCAGAATGCAAGGGCTGTGCAAAGAGACTGGGAAGGGTATTTTTAGAGAGGATTTTTTTGGTTAAAATAATGTCACCCCTTTTCTGTCAGTATGTCAGTGTTGGTAGCTTCAAACGACATAGTCTTTCTTTGTATAGAAATTTATTCATGTTGGTAACCATCTTAGTGGCACGACACTGGACATCCTCAAGCAACTTCCTATCTTTTTTGAAGAAAGGGGCTGTCAATGACATTCCAACCTCCAGGCGTGGATGTACAAGCGCCTTATATAACTTCATAAGAACTCTAGGGTGTTGGCTGGAAATGGTTCTTTTTATGATACTGAGGGTTTTATTTGCAGAAGATGAAACAGACTTAGCATGGCTGCTAAACTTTAATTGGTGATCTACAATAACCCCAAGATCTCTTTCATCAGAAACAGCAGAAAGGAAGTTGTCTTGAAGGAAATACTTATGATGCTTGTTGTTTTTGCCAAAATGAATTACATGGCATTTGTCAACATTGAAAGTCAGAAGCCACATGTTAGCCCATCTTACTAGACTATCAAGATCTGTTTGAATTGATTGCTGGTCAGAGGGAGTTGCTGCTTTTCCAACTAGTTTTGAGTCATCAGTGTAAAGGGTAATAAGATTTGAAAGAAGGGTGGGTAATTCGTTAATATAGAAGTTGAAAAGTGTTGGTCCAAGAATAGTGCCCTGGGGCACGCCACTTAATACAGTTGTGGGAGAAGAGAAATGAGGAGTTCCTTGCAAATCAAAAACTCTGACACTCTGTGATCTTTCAGAAAGGAAGCCCATAATCCACTGTACAACACCTTCGTTGACACCTGCAGCCCTCAATTTGATTATGAGGAATTCATGACAAACTTTGTTGAATGCTTTGGACAGATCAAGAAGAATCATGTCGACAGGAAAACCCTCATCAAGCAGTTTAGTCACTAATTCATATGTTAAGAAATCAATTCTTAATTCAAAATATGCAGAATAATCCTAGTTAATATATTTTGCAGTAGGAGAACCTTTATCTTCACTTCTTTCCTTTTTTATTGCAGTTTTTCTAAAGAATTCATGAATGTCTTGAACCTAGGCCTAAATATTAACAGAGTATATACCCTCACCTGCCTAATGTGCAAATATATACCCAGATTGCATTCTGAATCTAAATATAACCTTCATTTGCATCACAAATGAACCCCACCACTAAATATATCCAAATCAGGGTATATGTTTGTACATCATGCGGGTGGGGGTATTTACTTATATCAACAGCAACTTATTCTGGGCAGTCTGCTTTCTTTAATTCTCTGTTGTAGTTTCCATAATATTTTTTACTAAAGTATTATACTATCATCATAGTTTAGTATATTTCATTACAACAAACCTAACTTCACTTCTTGAGTGTGGTCAGTGTAATGCATGAGTACCAGGCCCTGGCTCATCCCTGAAAGGTTCATTCACCTACCTCAATTATTTTCAAAGAGAATATAATAGCCATCACCTAGGATTTTATACTAAATTTATCTATTGAATTTAGAATAATAGATATTTTGCTCCCTTGGAAAACAGGTTAGTTAGGTAGATAGGACTTCCAGGAATAGATTCAGAACCATTTAAGAAACAGATACATTTGAAAACCAGGTGCATTCACCATAGTCTGTGTCAGAAATTGCCTTTGGGGGTACAGGTAAAAATGTTACCATATTTTAGAAAAAACTAAAAACAAGTCACAAAGGGTAATAGTATTCAGGAAAGCATTAACAAGGAATGAATATGCAAATATATTTTCCAAATGAGAAGTGAAAAGTAATTTAAAGCCTCCTTCTTGAGATATTTAATTGCAAATTCTGAAATTAGATTTTTTTTAATTATCCTATTTATTGCTTGGCCAAAAAAGATTACCGTTCTGGGACTACAAAACACTACATGCCATTATACAAAAAGAAAGATAATGATTTATGCCAAAATTATTTTGACTCACAAGTGTCAACAGCATTTCCATATTGTTGATTTTTGTTATGTAATCAAGAGTAGTCATTAATTATTTTGTCAATTATTCTTGAATCAAAATTACATTATATCAAATGTGTTGGAGGGGATAAGTGAGTTATTATATTCAGTATTAGAGGCTAAAGTACTGAGGCATCTTATTTTCATTCCTTTTTTTTGCTTGCTATATGGGGTTTTACTACCTGTATTGAATTTGAAAAATAGTATTTTTTTTTCCTTGCTTTAGTTTGAATCTACTGTTCTTTAACCTTAAGTCTAAAAAAATAGATATTTTGGTTACAGTTTAAAGAAAATAATTTTATTTTCAAATTAGGAAACATATTTATTATATCTTTAAAACGTATAAATCAAAATTTAGGAAAGGTTCAAGGTTCAAAATACCTCCTTTGGGTCTTGTTTGTAATGTAGAATATTTCTGGATGTCAAATTTTTTCAATGAAAGGAAGGGTGAAAGTCCAAGCAGCTTTATTTCTTTTTACTTATACCACTCATAGATCCCTATTTTACTCATTAAAACTCATCAAAAAGTTAATAAATTCTATAACATTGTTATACTTTATTCCATTCTTTGAGTACTAAGAAAGTTTTTTTTTTTTTTTTTAATGAAACATCACTGACTGAAAAAAAAATTCTTTAAGGGTAAATCCTAGTTGATAATACAGGTAACCACATAGAAATATCAGGACCAAAATTCAGATTCTTAAGTTATCTTGAACTTGACCAAAAAGCCCTCAAAATGTAACAAGCATAAAACTAGTCTTGTACCTGGAACACAAAAAGTGAGGTCTATATGCTAGGGCTAAGGCCTAAGCAAGAAGAGAAGAGCTAGGTAAAGAGCTTGACAAATTTTAACTTGAAAGGTTTCTTTCATCAACACATATTGTAAACCATAACAATTTTTCATTTCTAGAATCAAATAAGACCGAATCTAATTATGTTTTGACTTTCAGTCAAAAAGAGACTACACAATAATCGATCACACTTATGATGCAGTGGTTGTTGGTGCAGGAGGTGCAGGTCTTCGAGCTGCATTTGGTCTAGTACAAGAAGGATTTAAAACAGCAGTTGTTACAAAATTGTTTCCAACTCGTTCTCATACTGTTGCTGCACAAGGAGGTATCAATGCTGCCCTTGGAAATATGGAAAGTGATGATTGGAGGTGGCATATGTAAGTAGTTTCATGTGAAAGGGATTTTCTTTTGAATTTCTTCTTTAGGTTTGTCTTAATGTTATTCTGATTCAAGAATTGAAAAAGATTGAATGATTAAAGAGAATCAAGAACTGCTGGAAAATAGAGAAAAATTAGATGAGCTAGATGAAGGAGGTCATTCCAGAAGACTGGCAAAGAGGAATCATCATCCCCTTATGGAAGAGGAAAGGCAGGCTAAGTGACTGTGCAAAGTACCAGGGAATAACTCTTCTCTCAGTACCTGGTAAACTCTTCTCAATGGTACTTTTGGATTGTTGCTGAAACATTATATGCCAAATCTGAAGACCAGAACAAGCTGGTTGTTGAACAAGCAATGCCAGAGGGATTGATCATTGAGCAAATATTTACAGTCCACAAAATAGTCAAGAAAACCAGAGAGTTTTGACAGAAAGTATTTATCACGTTTGTTGACTTCTGAGCTGCTTTTGATTTAGTCAACTGGAATGCCTTGTAGATCATCTTGAAGTCCATTGGCCTGCCAGATAAATACCACAGACTCTTTGAAACACTCCATCACAAAACAGAAAGCTGAGTCCATGTAAAGAGCCAACAAAACCTATTCTTCCTAATTTATACAGGGGTTTGGCAAGGTTGTGCTGTTGCGCCTGAACTGTTCAAAGTCATGGCAAAGACAACATCAAGGCTTGGATTTGGACTTAATTTTGGCAATCACATCCTTTTGGGTCCTGACTTTGCCAACAAACTGGCCCTAATGGTGGAATCCATGGGCCAGCTGGTGGAAGCACTTCACATCCTACAAAAAGAAGCTGTAAAAGTAAGACTACAGGTAAACTTTTTGAATTAAAATTGAATAAAAATTTTGGGCATCAAGTCATGGTTAATTGTAGAAAAAACCAAGATAGTTCAATTTAGTGAGAGGTAATTTTGACATTCCCCCCTCCCCCTTATTAGGATTGTATAGAAATGATGTTAGTTCATTAGTTGATAGATATGTCTATCTATTTTCCATCCATGCATCATTCCTAGGGCAGCAGAACTAAGTTAGATATTCATAGAGCTAATATAGTCATAGAACCTCTGGTTTTCCAAGTGTTTTGTTAAATGGCATGGGTAAATGGTGGGAGTAAGTGTGCCTCTCTTATTGGTCCAGTACTTGTTTGTTATCTTTTAGCAAGTGATGCCTGCTTAGAGTCTCAGGCAGGTTGACCAAGAATTTGAAATTGACATAGGACCATTAGATTGCCTGGAATGAGAGGTAAACAAGGCATCCCTACCTGTGGTCATAGGCAGGCTGAATCAAGAATTGACCCAGGACCATTATTTTGCATGGAATGACGGGCAAACAAGCATCTTAAGTCAAAATTGGGCCATTCTGCAATGAGTGTCAGGCAAGGCGATTGATTCAATTGATAAACTTAGACAATTGCACTAAATAAAAGTTAATTTATTGTTAGTTGACTGGAATTGAAGGGGGGAATAAGCATCCAAAGCCTAAAAGGGCCTCCTGTCTGCCTGGAATGTTAGGCAAATGAACCCAATTGTAACCTAAGACAGTTGGGTTAACAAAAAATGAATGAAATGTTGGTTGACCAATATTTAGTTGACTGTTCGTGTCTTTGATTTGACTGTCTAGGCTTGTCACAAGCTCAGGTAGTTTTACCAACAAAAATGCCCAGATAGTCAGTAAAATGGTATTACATCATACTAGGCAGTTGCAGAAAAAAAAATTATTGGGACAAAACCAAGATTATGGATGTTGATCTATTCTCTAGCATTGCCAACCCTCCTGTGGCCCTGGACCAAAAAACTACTGTCAGCGTGGTCCAGCAGTTCACGTACTTGAGCTCTGTCATTGCTGCTGACAATTCCCTCCTCCCTGAACTATAAGCAAGAGTAGCCAAGGCATCTGCTGCCATGGGGAGGTTAAATTGTCACTTTTGGCAGAAACCAAGTATTAGTCAAAACATGAAGCTGGGAATCTTCAACACCCTGGTTGGGTCTGTGATTCTTCATGGAACAGAAACCTGGCTGGCCCCAATCACAGCTCTCAAGACGGTAAACATATTCCAGACGAAAAGCCATAGGAGGATAGAAGGCCTGAGATTGTCCAACTTTGTCAGCAACAGGAAGTAACCACAGACAACATAGCAGATGCTGTTTTCCATCCAATTTGCAGAGTGCACTCTATGATGGTACAGTCATCTCCTTAGAATGCCATCACACCTACCTTCGAAAATCCTGCTTGACTTTAACCCCACAGAAGCTGGCTGGAAACAACCCCACAGAAGACCAAAACACTGATGGTCTGATAGTCTTTTAAAATACTTGAAACTGGAAGACATAAATGTCCACTACGCGCCAGCATTAGCTGCTGATCGCACCAGTTGGACGAAGCTGACATCACTCTCTAATGCCCGACAGGAGACATAAGTCAAGATGAAAGGGAAGAGACTGAAAGCTGAAACCCTATTAGCAGCAAATAAACAGTAGGTTAAAATGAGCTGATTTGCCAAAAATGCTTGGTACAATTCATCATAAAAGCTAAACTGGATTAATGGGTAGTTAGTATTCATTTTTTTATATTTTGTATAAATTAATAACGATTCACAATTTTTGGGGTTTACACAATTCTAAAGGTTATTGGATGTAGTCATTTAGAAAAAGCCTAACTTTTCCAATATCTTATTCTGTTTGCATGGTTCTTTCTGAAAGCCTTTCCTTCTCTTTAAAAAGAAGAAAAACCTATCACAGTTTTTTTGCATGATATGAGATAAATAGGCTTTGAGAAGCACTACTGTTTAGATTTATTTCAGGGTTTACAAAGAAGCTTTGCTAAATGGTTTTTCAGCTCTGTCTTTATTTTCATGTAAACTGTTTTCTTTTTGAAAGGGATGTACAAAATTGGTGAAAAATACAGGGAAACCTGAAGGGGGTGCTGGAAGCCATCAAAGGATTTCTGCACTCACTGCTGCAGTTTCAAATTTAAACTGTCTCATTTGCATATCCGATTGTGATTGTATCCGGCCAGTTTATAGTGTGAGCACTGTGTTGATTCTCTAACACTGTGATCGTAGACTAAATATTTATTTACTGTGGGTTTGTCTGATTTCACCATAATTGCTGAACTTATTTGTGCATTGTGAAAACTAAATTTTTTGTGATCCAAAAGTGTCAAAATAGTGGGTGTTTTCAATTATTCTATCGATTTTGAATTGTACATATATTTTAAAATACTAAAAACATTGAATATAAGGCCCCATCTATTGAATAATTCTTAAGAAATTTATTCAGACTTGTGATATAATGTTAAAGTAACAGCCCAACCTTTTTATGCAGTTGTAAAAATTTCTGATAATTGAGGGGTGTGGGATAAGTGCATTTTCCCCCCATTATCTAGAGGAGGGGGATTAGTTTTTTTTCAATGAAAATATCAAACAGGGCATTTTTCAATGGAAATACATCCAAAAAAGGGGTCTTCCAAAACTGTAAGGGGGATATAGGCTACTTGCCCCCAATTGACCTCTCTGCATTATGTTTTGTACAGGATTAGCGTTGTAAGCAAATGAGTTGGTGAAATCATTTAAAGTGGTTAATTTAAACATGAAAAAGCTTCACTCTTTTGTTGCAATTAGTTGTTTATATGTCTGTTAAAATAGATAGGGACGAAAAAATTTTATTTATGGGAAGATCGCAAACATTTTGTATAAGAATATTAAGGCTTGTAATTGAGTTACTTCAAAGTTATAATGTCCTATCTCTATCCATCTTCAAAACTTAAAACTGCTGCCCAAAATCATAATATGCTTCAAACAACATTGTGTTGAGCAATAGGAAGTTACAGGGTTGCATTAAAAAAAAAAAAGACATTTAGTGATGTCTCTTGTTTAACCAGTGGATTCAGGATGTTTTGAATTCGACTTATTGGTTTTGTTGGAAATGTGTTTATCATTAACGTCCAAATCCAACTATTATTATTTATGCTTTAATTTTAGGTATGACACCGTCAAGGGTTCTGATTGGCTTGGGGATCAGGATGCCATTCATTACATGACAAGAGAAGCACCAGAAGCTGTTGTTGAGTTAGAGAATTATGGTATGCCATTCAGTCGAACTTCAGATGGCAAGATCTACCAGAGAGCTTTTGGTGGACAGTCCTACAATTTTGGAAAGGGGGGCCAGGCACACAGGTATATAAATTCTTCTCTTTTTCTTTTTTATTCCATTTAAACACCATATGGCGACCTGACATTGAAAACAGCCTATTCTGTAAGAAACCAAAATTATACAGGTTTGTCATTTAGTAAAATCTTTCCCACTCTTTCAAATCCTCAAAATGGGGACTGTACAATCCTTAATTCCTTAGCAGTAGAAAATTCAGTTCCATCCTAATCGACCACTTTTCCTAACAGGGAAATAATCCTATCCTGCTTATCTGTTTTCACTATCATTAGCAACTGAAGAAAAAAATTAAGCAGCTAGAATTTCATTAACTAGACTTGAAGCTTAGAAACAGGAGTGTTCCAAATCTTTGATGGCCTTTTACTCACAATGGGCTTTCTGCCAGAAGGACATTTTTGCCCTTTGGTCTTGATATAGGAGGAGTTACTTCTAAAAGAAACACATATTGTTTGCTAACAAATAATGACAACAAGCAAAAAAGAAACAGCTATGTATGGGGTTTATGTTCTAATGAACCTCTGGTATGTCTCCTGAGTTTGACAATAAACTAGTTAGTGTGTGCAAAAAAGTTTTGACATCAGCCAAGACCTGACCATTTCCAGCAATCAAATTTTACACAACACGTATTTGGTTCTCTCTTTCTACCTCATGTTTTCTGCTTTATTATTCTCTTCTAATTTACAGAATTAGTCATGATGAGAACAACCAGTAGAGTAATTAAAATAGAAGTTGCAATAAAAAAGCTTTCCCTAGAGGCTTTTAGAATAATTTACCTTCGAAAGAAGATGTACAAAAAAGTGGGTACTTCTATCCTAGCATACAATCTCAAACTTACAATTTATATAACCATTGAAAAAGATTCCATTAACTTGAGTCATTGTATTTTCTTAGAAATAGTTTAAGACACGTTAAAGGAAAATTTCAAATAATTATCTATAAATCATTTTCCTAATATCTTGTATTTTGCTCTGAAAATAGGACTAATATGAAACACCCTAAGTATTTTTTAGGAATAAAATAGGCTGAAAATGACAATGGAGAAGGTCTTAATTAGCATGAAGATTTAGATTACAGCACACATCTTGAAAGTGATGATGGTGACCGATTGACTACTCTACTTTATTTTCTATTTCTCAGTTGGGTTTCAAGGTGCTTTAGGTGTTTTGGTTTCCCTGAAACACATTTCAGTTCCTTTTCTTCCTTGCAAATAAGACTGAAATTTGTGGCTTTTATGCATAAATAATTTTTTCCTTTACTTGAAAGCCTTAGTAAAACCGTCATTACATAAAAAAAAAAATCCAAAATGACAACCCAAGAGTCATTTTTCTGTGTTTATTTTTATGTTATGGGTTGAAGTGTTCATTTTAAAGTAGTTATCCCTTAAAATCTAAATTTTGTAAGTTGAAACCTTTTGCTTTTATCTGGTAGAGAAGAGCAAACTGCCTGCAAAATTATTTGTACTCAATTAATTTTTTATGGTTAATAAATATAAATTTAAAGTCAATTTTCTTAAGGTACTATAGTTTTATGGTTGTTTTTGGTTATTCTGATTTCCTATTCGCACTTCAAATTCAGGTGCTGCTGCGTGGCTGATAGAACTGGTCATTCCCTATTGCATACTTTGTATGGACAATCTTTACGATACGATTGTAACTACTTCGTCGAATATTTTGCCTTGGATCTCTTGATGGAGGAGGGAGAATGCAGGGGTATTATTGCCATGTGTCTTGAAGACGGGTCCCTTCATCGATTTAGAGCAAAAAATACGGTTAGTAATTTTTTTAATGAATATATGTTATAAAAATGATAATATAGTAAAAAAAAGACATCGCACTAGTTTCAACTGGTGAAAGAGCAAAAAGTAATTTTAAAAAATAAAGAAATTATATTGTACTTGTCAACATTCAAAAGGATCATTTGAGGACAAAGTTGGAAGCTAATGCTGGGCTCCCATGGTGTCAATAAAGTCAGTAAACTTTTTCGCAAAGTGTATACCCAAAAGTTTCTTCTGCTCATACACGAATTTCACCTTTTCGACGTTAAAGTGATCTTGCTTTTTTCGGTTATATTAATATTGGTTAAACTTAGCTGACTTTCTTGAAAAGTCAAAATAAATTTTAATTACTTCCGAATTCAGTCAAGTAGACAAGGTCATATGAAGAAAACGATTTATTCACTTTGTCGACAATTATTCTCACTCTATAGATGTAGTGGGAGTCCCATGTGAGGAATCTTAGTTTCAAAACTTAATTTGTCTTAATTTTTTTTTAAGATATTTTTGTTTAAGATATTTTTGTTTAAGATATTATATTTTTTGTTTTTGTTTTAATCGGGACTACCACTAACTTAATAATCCATCGCGATATGTAAATTCTCCAAAATCAATAAAAGCTTTTCACGTCAGAGTACCGTCTTCATTTGGCCCTTTCCATTAAAGCTATCAAAATTTTTTTAGCTTTTTGAGATATATACAATGGATATTTTATTTGACAATAATTTCCTATGAGGTGGATTCTAAAAATTTTGATCTTTGAAGGTATGGGTAGGACAATTTCGCCATTATTTTATTTGGCTTCTGACCTTTAGATTTAATGTTCCAATGATTAATTGCTCTTTGTGCTAGCTGATGGCCTATGATAGGTCAATGATATAACCACATTTTAGTTAATGGTAGAAATAAGTCACAAAGAGTAACAAGATCCTTGAAAAAGTTCGCAAAGAATCTTTGTATATGTAAATATATTTTTCAAACGAGAAGTCAAAAGTTATTTGAAGCCTCCTTCTTGAGATATTTCACAGTAAACTTTGAAAAGATAAATACGTTCGTTGCTTTTTTTTGTAAAAAGTGAATTTAAATTGCAGGTCCTTGCAACTGGTGGTTACGGACGAGCTTATTTCTCCTGCACATCTGCTCACACGTGCACTGGGGATGGTATGGCCATGGCTACTCGCGCTGGAATCCCGAGCCAGGATCTCGAATTTGTACAGTTCCATCCAACAGGTATCTAAAATACAATTTTCAATTAAAGCTGGTTTAATTATAATTATTGCACTTCTTTTCTTGCTCTCAGACATGTATACTCTTATTGTTCATTTTATTTTCTCATATCATAATAATTCGAGGGAGAACCAACAAGAGCCCTGACGGCTTGGAGTGAAAATCCCACTTCTAATGTTCTTTCATATGAAAAACGAAACGTGGATGTTGGATCTGAGCCTCAGACCCGAGGACCTTTCCTTCATGCCCTCTACTTGGGGCTCTTTCCACAAGATATAGAGCGAGTTGTTGTCTCCGCTCTTCTTTGAAATCTAAAAAGCTTCCCATGATAATCAATAGAGTGTGATTAAGTATAAAGGCAGTGAATGTATATGTGTCAAATAGCCTTTTAGTATGAAATTTTCTTTTCTCTTGTGGCAAGATTTACTGCGTCATAAGTGGCTTGATGACATGTTGCAAATTTCGGCTTCGGCCATTTTTTAACTCAAAGGAGTAAAAACAAAAATAAGTATTGTATCTAAGTATTCTGTGGGGCTTTAGACTCTGTGTTGAAGCGTTCTAGTTGCAATTGCATAAGTTCGACATTTTTTCTTTTTTTTTAATATATAAGTTTATACCTAAAAAGAGGTTTGACGTTAAGAATTCAAATATTGCAATTAAAGAGGTGGTCTTTTCGTTGTTTGGTTAGTAAATATTGTTTAAAAAAATATTAAGCTGGATATTTTATTTTTAAGTGTGTCTTAAGAAGAAAATCTTTGAAAAATGATCTGCCAATTTCTGAGAACCTCAGTGTGTCCCTTATTTCTAACATTTTTGCCTGCTTTTGCTTTTTTTTTGTATATGACTGTCTGGTGGTATTCTTGACAAATAATTTGTCGTTATGGGATTGTGTTGATCAACATTCGTGTTGTCTTGGTCAACAACGGAAGTATAGCTAAGAGTCATTAGAGGATAAAACTAATAAATAATTCAAATATTTGTTTGGTGATTATTTTTTGCGTTGAATGTAAGGTTCATGTGGTTTTGAATGGTCATAGACATGGTAAGCTTCGGAGCTTACTATGCATTAATGACAGAAAATTTAACTGGAAATACTTCAGTTTCAAGAAATTATCTTGTTGCTTATCTTTTGTTTACCAACAAATTCATCCAAACATATGCCTTTTTTTGCTCATTCCTTCATTATAATTTGGTTTAATGATGGGAGATTTTATTGTCTCTCATTTTAATATTTTGTTGCATAATATTTTTTCATACAAATTTTGTTACTTGGCGCCCCTTGCCAATATCAAACTTATAGATTTTAAGTTTGACCTGTCCTTAAATTCTATATTTTTATTGAAACCGGGTTCTTCCTAACTTCGGTATCTTCGTCACACATGTGTCGTTTATTTATCTCCTATTGATGTTTTTATGTCTGAGATACTAACTTGCCAAATCGATTACCCTCATAATACAAGCTACAAAGAAAGTTGAAAGAAATGATGCTGTAACGCTTGAGAATGGTTTGCACATAACCATGCCCAAAGCGAAAGGGTGCATACTTCTTTTGCAAAATCGATTCGAAAGTGAGTAAATCACCTGATCGCTTCTCCAGAGGCGTACTTACTGCTTAGGAAGTCGGTCATAAATGGGACAAAGTAAGTTCAAGTACTTCTAGCTCGAAACTACCTTACTTAATTTTATATACTGTACACCAGCTTAAGCCACGTTATTTCTGATTCTACCGCATTTTTTTCCTGTGCAAAATATCGAAGGAGGAAACTTTTTTCACTTAAGCTTTCGTGTTTACTAAAACCGTTTAATTGATAAATAGGAATCTATGGTGCTGGTTGTCTTATCACCGAAGGTTGCAGAGGTGAAGGTGGATTTTTAGTAAATTCTGAAGGGGAACGATTTATGGAGAGATATGCTCCTGTAGCCAAGGATTTGGCTTCGCGTGATGTTGTATCAAGATCCATGACTCTTGAAATTCTGGAGGGCCGTGGATGTGGACCAGAAAAGGATCACGTCTACCTTCAATTGCATCACCTTCCACCTGAGCAGGTAAAGTATTTAATTTTCTTTTCTACCATCATCAAGCAACTACTGTACTGGTGTTATTTCTATTATAGCTATTATGAATAGTTCTAGTTCAAATAGTTTAGTCTATCTTAACTTTTATATTCTTGTGAAAAAATCGATTGCGGTTTCAACCACTAAATATATGCGCAAAGAAGATAAGGAGGGGGTCTTGTCCCTAATATTGTTCTGCAGGTCTTCCTCAGTAAATTTAAACCTGAAAATAGTGGGTGGTTTTGGACTACTCCCACCCGAAAAAAATCCTCTGACTGGGCTGTTCGTATATATCTAATATGCAAAACGAAATATTAATTCCTGCTTAACGGCCACACCGAAAAGTTAGGAATTGTTTGAAGGGTTGTGAAAAACACTAATTAAATAAAAATAAAATAAATAATCCACATTTAACCTCTCAATCAGCAATAATTTAATTATCATAATTATCATAATTTTATCCCAAAAATTTTATCCAAAAAAAAGCTTTATGAGTCTTCTGAATCTACTGCTCTTTAGGGGTTTCCCCAGGCCACTCAGTGTGTCCTCAGGAGGCGATAGGGGAACGCCCTACAGATATGTAGGGTACCTCCACAGAAGGCACGGACCAAGGGGGGACCTTGTCCCTAGGGGTCCATAATAGAAACCGGGGCACCCTCGCCCGGGGCCATAAATACAGGTGGAGGAGGAAGAAGGACCCTCAAATGTGCACTCAACAGGACCTAGCGGCGTGTCCACACGTCCCATTAGTTACAAATTCTCCCAGTAACGGGTTAAATTGCATGGTGACGCAGAATACCGTCGTGGGAGGATCCTCTATAGGAGGACAACTGTGGCAGGGCGCAAGATATAGATCTATGGACAATGTCCTCTGCAAAAGGGCTATCCCAACCCTTTTGGGATACTTGCAAGACTGGGGACCTTGCGGTCAACTCTATTCCCATTTGAGGAATGGCACCTCTCGAGGAAATTGTAGCCTAGTAAACGACACAGCATTTGCAAGGGATTCTGATTAATGGATAATTCTTCTGGGCTTTGTCTGTTTTGACGGGCGTTTTCGGGCTGAAAAACATCTTCGTAGCTAATTTATCTACTATGGGCTGCCTCCCCGTAGTAGCATAATATTTGTAGACGTGAATATATAATTAGTTGGAGGTAATAGGCTTGTCTGTGCAGACTAGACTGTCTGTGCAGGAGTTTGACTCTTGTTCATAGAAGAGCATCGCCAAGTGCTGAAACCATGTGTGACGAAGATGAGTCCAGGATTGCACAAAGCCTCCATTCGTAGTGGAGGTCTCAGGGACTTCTTGCTGTCTTTGTTCTAAGCCGGCTTAAGCGCTTCGGTGTAGACTTAAGAAGATATGTTGATCCTCGTCCTGAAGTGGTATTTGGGATCATTGCTTTTCCTGAGGCCAAAATGATTTCAATGATTTAAATAACATGAAAATCGGACATTGTTTTCCAGTGAAATTGTCTACGGATTGTTCTGGTTACCCGGCTGACTGATCGTATTTCAAACAGTAGGTTGTACCAAAAGTGTGGTTCATTTCCGCTTTCTAGGGCTACAGTGAAAGAAAGGTTGAGATGGCTAGGGCACGTTCTGCGGAGGAAGGATGACAGATTGCCGAAGATTGTCCTTTTTGGCCAACCATCTAGGGCTAAAAAGAAAGCACGTCGTCCTCGTCTGCGGTAGGAGGATGTCATAAAGAAAGATTTAAAGGAAATGGGAACTTCTTGGGAGGGTGTAAATAAGGAGGCTTTGAATGAATTGGGATGAAGAAGGAGCGTGCGTACCTGTGTTGGCCTCAGGCGGCTTGGTGCTGCTGTGAATTGTTAGTAGTAGTAGTATTTTTGAGCCAGATGGTTCTCGCCTTTGATCTGTCAATGAAGCAAAGAAAACTTCAGCCGGGCTGAAACAACTTATGAGATACTAATCTATACAGAAAACCGAGTATTATAATCTTGGGCCAAAGCACTGTGGTTTGCTAAACTATAGAAATGTATGAGGTGTGTACCATTTTTTAGCCGAAAAATACGCTAAAATGTGTAAACATTTCGTAGTCTGGAAACTGGCTGTACCTTTGCACACTCGTATGCTTTCTGGACCAAATTCTGGAGTTGTAGACCAGCCAACAACCGAACTTCTTCTTTTTTTCTTTTTTTAAACATACGGAAAATTGACAATTAGGAATTTTAACAATCGTTTCATGTACTGCTTCCCGTGTTCAGCGCAAAAAATTGCGCTGAACACTTACAAATAAAAAACACAAAATTACAAAAATTACGAAATTTACAAATAAAGCTGGTAAATTGTGTGTTCGATAGGATGTAAACTCTTTCTTAAAGATTTCCTGTCTGTTTATTGAATAATAATGCCGGTTTTTTTTTTCGAAGTAGATCAAGATCAAAAAGAGAGGAAAAAACGAAGGATTTTAGGGTAATTAGTGCCAGACTCTTGTTGGGATTTGACCCCTAACCTGTCTTGCTAGGGAAATAATGTTTGGTACATCCAGTGGTTATCAGAAGACAGCTATGCAGCTTTAATTATCTACAAGACTTTCCTAGGAAGTATCGATTATTTAGTTGTATTATTTATGTCATTTTTTTGTGAAAAAGTCTGTGTGCAACAATGCAACTTCAATTTTTCTTTATGATCAGTTTAGGAGTAAATTCAACTTGTTCAAATTTTGTTGTGCTAGCCAGCTTTTTTATTGCCCTATTTCACCGAAGCTAATGTCAATAACAGTGTTACGATTGAAAAGAAAAGTAGTCATTGGTTAAAACAAGAAAAATATAAATCAAGCCTGTAATGGTTTTATAAGAGCTACTATTTATGTTGAACTAAATATTTGCAATTGAAAATCTGTATTGTAATATGAAAAATAGTTGTCTCGCTATTCTGAAGATTTGGTATTTTTGTGTTGTGACTCTTCTTAAATATATACGTTATAGCCTTTAAAAAGTTTTTTCTCAAAATGTCCTATTCATATTTTGTTTTCCAGCTTGCCACAAGACTACCAGGTATTTCTGAGACAGCAATGATTTTCGCCGGTGTAGATGTCACCAGGGAGCCAATCCCAGTGCTACCAACTGTTCATTATAACATGGGTGGAACTCCCACTAACTACAAGGGCCAGGTAATTATTTTTTTCCTTTTCATAAAACTGCTTGATAATCTGTTGTAGAATTGTTATAAGTTGTCGTAAAAGTTCTTGAAACGATGTAAATAGGGTTAGAGTCTTATCTGTAATTAATGTTGCCATTATTGCAAACCGACAAAAGTCTCTTACTTGCCTCGAAAAAAAAGAAGTAAAATCTGGTTGTTGGTAGCTGCAGTCATTCAGAAAAAAGCCAAAAAAGGAAGCATTGAAAACCAGGCAACCCTATAAAAGTGGCGTTCATCTTGGGTTTTCTTTGGTTTTTTCTTCTTAAACTTTTTTTATTAGTATGATGTTACCTTTTTTGTGAATGAACATGGTTAAAATAAAGCTGACATGCCCTGGATTTTTATTTCTTTTACTCTGCAGTTATTTTATTATATCATTTTTTATAGCAGGAAGTTTAAAATAGTATCTGATTTTAGTTTTTAATCTGAACATTTCTGATTAAAGGAAATTCAGTTAGCGCAGTGAATTGCCTGGACATCTTTTTGTTTTCTAGATTTTAGGATGTCCAAATTGCCTTACAGAAATATGTTACTGAGACCGTACAAAGCTTTAACCCAATTATTTTAAATAATAAAGGAGAAAAATTATAAGTTTAAGAGGGAATAACATTGTTTGGTCTTAATCTTTTTTATCTGGATGCGTTATATCTTTGCATCCTCTTTTCCTCTCGTCGTCTCAGGTTGGGTTTGGCGTCCCACAATTCCAGGGCCAGATCTGGTCTTATTGTTTTATGGCCTTACTGTTGCTATTGTAAAGCATATACCAATAGTTTGTTGTCGTCTATGTCATCCCGAATCTTTCTATTTCTAGGAATACGTCAAAAGATTTAAAGACATTAGTTTCTTTCGGTGTTAACTATAACCTCGGCAGTACTGCCAGAACGGAGCCTGAAATCCGTGTCAAATTGGTTAGCTCCTCCGAGGGAATAATTCATGGTCCGATGCTTGTCTGTCCTTAAATATTGCTAAGTCAAGTATTCTCGCGAATTTCCCAGGCTTGCCCTAAACTATCTGAAATTCATTTTTCAATGGCCCCTTCTGTTAGATCTAGTTACCATTATGACCAGTTCCTAGGTATTCTTCTTGATGGGGATATCTTCTTCTGTCATCAGGTTAATATAATTAAAATGAAGATATCGAGGAATCGTGGAATTCCGAGGTAGCTCACGCATATCCTGGGTTGATTCTATTGATGTTGTATCATCGGTTAATTGAGTCTTATGTTTCTTATTGCGTAACTATATGCACTGCAACTTTTTCTTCCTTGCTGATATGACCTTTAAGGTATTTGATGTAGTGACAGACCTTTTCGTTGATGAATATTTCTTTTAACAAACTGTTACTTGATTCAACATCTCTTCATATTCTTGCATGTTCGTCTTTCGTTTTTCTTCATTTACGGGGCATTCTTCCTGCGACCCTTTCTTCTTTATTTTCTCTGTATTACATGCCATAGAGCCTTGTGATGGGTAAGTGGGGAATTTACTTTTTTTGAAATAATTTTTTGATTAGATCTATCTATCTATTTCTAAATTGTAATCATTTAAAAAATAGTCTGGAAAATATTTCAGTTTCTATTTGGAACATTGCAACAATGACACACGGTAATGAGTTCATGTCCACGAAGACTTGAGCCGAAATTAACATACCAACATTGCAAAAACCTCCCTTGTGAAGTTTATTTAACACGTTTTAACGGTTTCTTCTATTCTTTTCTTTTTGAATTGCTCCCAAAAACTAACATAAATCTATGTGTTCTTAACTCGAAAGTCCTAACCAGAAACAAAAAGAAAATTTGTGACCTTGGAACAGACTTGCAAGGGGTTGCTGGAAAATTCTAATTTCCGTTTAATTTATGGCTGATCTGGGTTGACATTTACTTTTGAATTAGTTGCACTATTGCTGAATACCACGAAATTAAAACGAAAATTTATTTATTTGTTACCTTCCAAATCGTTTATTGTATAATTCCACAAGCATGAAGTGCTTGCATAATTATAATTTCACTCACATAATTTCAGGTAATCACTCATGAAAACGGTGAAGATGTAATTATTCCTGGTCTGTATGCAGCTGGGGAAGCTGCTTGTGCCTCTGTCCACGGCGCCAACAGGCTCGGTGCTAACTCTCTTCTTGATCTTGTTGTTTTTGGTAGAGCCTGCGCAAAGACGATTGCAGAGGAAAATAAGCCAGGCGAGAAAATTGGTGAATTGAAAGCCGTGAGTCTTTAATCTTTTTTTCCCTATATTTTATAATTCTGATAATAACTAATTAACTGTTAGTATATGTGATAGTCTCCTGTGAGACTGCAAGAGTCATCTTATAGGCAAACAACAACAGGTAAGACAATGAGGAATTAATATAACAGTGATATTTTTCATTCCTAAATAAATATTTCGGCTCTATTTCCAAGGGCCGTCCTCGGCAAAGTACATTAAAAATAAATTAAGGCCCAATAAAATGGGTGATCATTCAAACAAAAATTGAAACGTCACTTCAATTGAAGTTCAACCAGGACTGAAGAAAAACGTCACAAAACAAGGCAATTTATTCAGGTGAAAACAAGTAAAAAGCACCTTTTTAATGCTATTCTTGCTTTTTGGCAGCTAACCTAAAAGGTCTTTTTGATACAGGTTTATTGGCATTAGATACCGGTTTTGTTAAGTAATTTGTAAAATCATTTTTAATTATATTTGCATATAACACGTTGATTGAATACTCCCCCAAATCCCTATTTAAAGAAATATTATTATTGAACTTAAGTTTAATTTCTAGTGCCTCTAGAACAACTTGTTTTATAACTAAATCGCTACTAATGAGGGAGGTGTTTTCATTAATTATTGCATGGAATTGTTTTTTTCAAAAATATGGCTTCTTAGAGCAGAATCAAAAGAATTAGGCACATTACTAGAATTTAAAGCCCCTGGTTATATCATCCTTATGTTGTCGCATGCGTTTTTCTAAATTTTGGTGGTTTCTACCCATATAAAAATTACCTTAGTCGCAAGGTATTTGACACACCCTTCTTTGACGAATGACTTGGGGCCTTTTTTTTTTACTAGAATTTAGGAAATTCATGATTTTAAAATTACTAGTAATGTCTACATACATATTTTGTTTACAAACTTTTTTTTTAATTTGGTAGTAATTTTTAGTATGTATAGTAAGTCGATAGCATTTAAAGATTTATCAGTGACTTCACATGGCAAGAGATCTTTGATTTTAAGAGAATATCTTTTTAGGCTACGGCTAATTATTATAATAAACAGGATGGGGCAACCATTTCCAAAACGTATCTTTGATAAAATTTAATTCTGCTGTGATACAAGGGGTGATTAGATTTAAAATGAAGATACGTGTTGTCTTGTCTAGGCTACCTTTAAATAGAAAATTTAGTTTATCACTGCTGCGAAGTTTTCATTATAATAATAAAAGGAATTAATAATTTCACTATATCATAAAAACAGCTTTTAAATTCTAACTAAGTGTAGGTGAGCCTCATTCATTTTTAATAATGAAGAAGACAAGGAGATTTTGAAGACTCAACCCCAAAAACGATCGAATTTGCTAAATAAAGTTCAAAATGAATGAACCTTGGGTATATTAATACTGATTAGGAATTTCAACGCAATCCCGCTTGATTAGAAAAGGAAAAAAAAACAATCTAATTCCGATTAATTTAACCTAGTTTATGTGTAACGTTTTCAAATAAAAAGGTTGTTGCTTTTTGTTGGAACCTCATATCAGTAGCTAACCATGAACACGCATCATAATGCAGCAGTTTTCTTGTTTTGTGTCAATGTGTGCTTGTCATGGTTGGATTACTTTTGAAAAACAGTTACTTTAGTTGTCTTATATACTTTTTTTTACAATAGCGTTTGTGTGTTTTTCTGACTTTTTGTGTTTTCTCTAGTTTGTGTCAGTTTTTTTAATCTATTTTTATTTAGTATTTTCTCTTTTTTCTTCATGTTGATAAGGGTCACCGGATATAAAGCCGAAATATTCGGCCATATTTTAGTTTTGATGTAACGATTTTTTTTTTAGATCACTGCCTTTATCAAAAGTTTTACTCGTTCAGTGCTATCATTCCATTTGACGGACCTTACAGTCTCCTATTGTATGCCTTGCAGCCTCACTAAATGTTTAAGTAACTTAATTTACTGGTCTATTTTCGAGGTTAGCGTCTACGAAGGGGGGTTGTTGGGATCAGAGAGATGTTTCAGGGAAAACAATTTTCATGGGATAATTTTTCAAATGTTCTTCGTGGAAAACCGGGGAAGGAGGGTGTCTTCCCTCCTCCCCTTTTGTAGGCTTCAAATGGATTTTTGCCTTTTTTTTCTTTTATTCTACCAGACATTTGCTCAGATACATGCTACCTATAGAAGTTAAAGTTATACATCGGTTGTTTGGAATTTCTGGATCAAGTGGCTTCTCGTTTTTGGAATGAAATAATATGCACACCTAATGTATTAAGAGTCGACATGACCTAAGTACGAGCTTTAATTCTCAAGAAATATCCATGTTTATATGGCGTTTTGTGTTTTTGATTTAGGGATAGGTCTCGAAATGCGTATTAAATTAATTAAATTCTGAGTACATAATAACGATTTTAGATATTTGAAAGTTATTATAGTCCAAAATTTGTATTAAAAGATTGCTTTCATTTTTAAATAAAATAAGGGCCTCAGAAAAAGAGTGCCCTTATAGACAATATAGCTTGTGATAAAATTTTTAAGTTCAGTGCAAATGTACGTTGCCAGTGATTAGTAAGCACAACTTTTAAAGACATCTGACATTTGACATTTGAGTACTTTTGAAAGATTCCAACTAGGAATGTGCTAGCTGTTGTTAAAAATAGCTAAGCCGAGTATTGATTGTGCAAAATTACTTGTGGGTAAGTTTATGTGACCAAGTTATATTATAGAAGCGAATTTTTTCCTTCTTTTCTTTTTTTCTATTTTATAATCTGTCTAAGAGAATGACGGAAATGGAAAAAAAGAAACGAGATCAGAAATTTGGTTTCTTTATAATGAGATTTATGAATGATTTTTTCTCACTATGTTTCTGTTTTTTAATTTTAGAGTATCAAAAACTGCTTTAGTCCACGAATTTTTGGCTCGCTCTTTGGATTCTTTTTTTCCATTGTGATACAATTATTACAGAATTATCCTGATGGAAAAGGGGCTAAACGGTCAGCATTATTGCAGAATTTTGCCAAGTGATAGGGTTTGTTGGAGGGAGGTGAAGATTTTTTGATAATGAATAACCATGTGTTTTAGTATTTGGATGGAATCTTTGATTAAACCTCCTGGAGAGGAGGGGAAAGAGGTGACAGGCCCCCTTGCCAGAATTATAAGATTTGAGTTTTTCTTTAAGCATTTTAATGGAAATTCCACCAAAAACTTCTTTGGCTAAAAATCCTCTACTTTTTGCTTGGAGCAAATTCAGGAAATATGCATATCCTTTTCTTCTTAGGATTTAGTGTTTAATCTGATTAGTATACTATTTAGTTTCTAGTTTAAATTGGATCCAATTGTCAACGTTTTAATTTCTTTGTCAAATTTTACATGTGATGATTCTTTTTAGAATGCCGGTGAGGAATCAATTGCCAATATTGATAAATTGCTGAGTTCCAAAGGATCCACAAGAACTTCTGATTTGAGGCTACAAATGCAAAAAACAATGCAAAATCATGCTGCTGTCTTCAGGACAGGCAAATCATTAGAAGAAGGCTGCAGAAAAATGTCAGCCATGTGGGATGGCTTGAACGATGTTAAAGGTAAATCCGCTATTTTAGCATAAACCTCCACAAGGCACAGCTCGCGTGCTAGATGTGGCCCACTTTTATGTGGCTGCAGTAAGTTATAAGTCATTTAACCTTTTTTTTTTCTTTTTTCATTTAAAAAAAAAGAGATTAAGACCCTAACTCCTTCAAACCGAATATTTTGCACTTTATTGGTTGATCTTAAACTCTACTACTATCTTATTAGGGTTACCGGAACTTGTGATTTTTGATTAAAAGTGTGATTTAACATACATTGCCCTGCTGATGCTCTCTTTGAGAGCGGCTAATGTCTTTCTTTGCTGAAAGCAAACGGCTTTCGGCAAGTATCTCATAAATGTGACTACCATTGCATCGTGTACGCCCGATAGGCCTGACATCGGCGATTTGTCCTTTCTTCATTTGCAAAGCTCGCATTTAGAGTGCAACTTTCGTTTTCAAAATTGCTTTATCTTGAATTACTACTACTACTAACAACTCATCGAAGCACCAAGTCGATTGAGGCCAACAGAGCTACGCAAGCTCCTCCTCCATCCCAAGCTATCCAATGTCTCCCTCTTTACATCCTCCCAGGAAGTTCCCATTTCCCTTTAATATTCGCTTACGACATCTTCCCACCCAAACCGAGGACGACCTGCTTTCTGTTAATTTTTAAACCTATTCTAGCACCCTGATCTCAGCAAAACATTTAAAAGTTCATTCAGTTTGCTCATACTTTCATCTAGGATGCTTAAATCATCAGCATAGTCTAAATCCATAAAGGTTTTGCTTCCCCACCCAAATCTGTGTGCTCTCCTTACCATTTCTGTGCTTCTTTAGCCAAAGTCCAACCAGGCTAATGCCATTATAATAACAACGCTCACTCTTATCGCCTTTCTTATACGGGGGTTCCATTAGGGTTTTCCTAAAATCGTTAGGTACTTATCTTCTTTCAAAAATCATTCATATTAATAAATAAGAATTATATATGACTTTTGTGTTATTACGAAGTTTAATTCGTTATTTTACTCCTGGAAACTTTTTGATAACGATTCGTGTTTGCCACTGTAACCGGCAACCTTGAAGTATCTCCCAAGTATAACTTAAAAAATATATCAGTCTGCGGTTGTCTTTTATGTTGACTTTAACGTTCACCATTGCACTAGGCAATATACCGACAGATAAGGATGGGCTGGGTGTTTATATCCTGCCTTCCTGTGTTTATATCCTGCCTTCACTAATTGAACAAGGACACTTTTGTTATCTCAAAGAGGAGATTAGAAGGGATGACGAATTGCCTTTACTTCCAAACATAGAGGGCCTTCCTCGCCGAACATACTGATAAGGATATAGAGCAATCCCAGCTGGCCCTGGTTGACCTAATTCAGTGACTTCCTTTGAGAGCAAAATGTTTTGCAGAGAGAAAACCCGGTCTAACCTTCATTGAGAAGGCAATGAGAGCAAAGCAAAAGGCTCCTAGTCGTCGGAGGCTATTCGAAAGTAAAAAGACAAAATAAAATGTGTACTTGAGAGTAAGAAGCAAAAAACGGCCAAGTAACTAGTTGTAATGTACGTGCTTCTCCACGGGAAATATAAAGAAAATTTATTAGCAGGATTCATTGGCCTTTGTTGAAATACCATAGGGAATTCTTAGAGAGCGTCGTTATCTCAGAATCCTTGAATGTTTTTACCATTTCATCTTTTGAAGTAAAGACCCATATACTAAGGTAATGGCTTTTGTACAGCCATTGCTCAGTTTTCTAACTGAAGAAATCAAGTGATGGCTAAGATAGTTGGCCCAATTAATTGCAATAAATGAAGGAATTGGTCAAACTCTGATCTGAGACTATGCACACTGTAATCTCCTACCTCAAAGAGGTATAATTGGGCCTTTTGGGGTTTGGGCCAAAATTTGTTTATAAGCCGTTGGCTGGGCCCAATGTTTTTTCGTATTTATTAACAGATAAGTTAAAAGATCACTTTGTTGGATGATTAGTTGAAAAATGCCTTACATCTTCAAAAGCTGACATTATATTTGTAAAATGAGTAAGCAATCAAATGATCCCGTGCTTATCCTTAGCAAGAATGGTAGTAACTCCTTAAAGGGACTGTGGTCGAAGGTAGATAACATATATCTCACATTAGTTCTGGGGTCTTTTCCTTTGTGTCCAGGGTCTTGATACCCCAAACTGCTAACTGGGGTCAACTACAGCAGTACTAGCTCACTCGATAGGGTCAAACACCCGTATGATACTCTCTAAGCGGGGTCCTAAATGGCACTCTTGTGTTTCTTACGGACCAAGTGAATATACATCGATTTAATGAAGCAAATTGAATAAAAAGAAAGTCTACTGTTTAGAATAAGTTGACACAAATGGTTATAATTCATTTGTGTTTATTTTCACTAAATTGAAGGTAAAATAATTGCATCTCCCTTGTTGTATATCACTATCACAAAGGTGCTCAGTGTCTAAACTTTATGTTTGGAATGAGTACTTTTTTCTGAAAATCCTCTGAGGTTGACCCTTAAACTTCTTTGGAAGGATTCTCCCAATTGCTTGTTCTCTCTTTTATAAAGTACATTTCCTTGGTAACGCACACTTATTTACGTATGAATGGCCATTCAGGTTAGTTTTATTCTATTTCTAAGCAAAGAAACAGTTATTGTTCTCAGTTTTTTCACTTTTCAGTATGGTTAATGTTTGCCCCTTAATTTCACGATATCAGTCCTATAGTGTTGAAATGAGCCGAGTTTCCTAAAGAAACGTTGAAAATACAATTTTGATAAGCAGAGGGAACGATAAAAAAAAGCTTTGATAAAGGAACGAGCTGGACCAGTTTCTTAATATGAATGATGAATCATTACCGAATCACATGGTTCGTAAGTTTTTTCAATAATGTCTAATTTGTTCCCTAACTTCAAATATTGGTAGAGTTTGATGGTTCAATATAAGGTCTTTTCATCACCATAATTACCACGTAATTTTTCCATTTTTTTATTATTATTTTAGTTGAGGATAAGGGTCTTGTGTGGAATACAGATTTAGTTGAAACCCTGGAGCTTCAAAATCTGATGGTGAACGCCATACAGACAATTTATTCAGCAGAAGCAAGGAAAGAATCCCGTGGAGCCCATGCTCGTGATGACTTTCAGGTAAAATAGAAATAACAGTAATACTTTGCGCTTTATTTATGTATCAATCTTTTTATGAGTTTTATGAATATAGATTTTTTTTTTTTCAAAAGGAAGCTAATAGTAGAATATTTCTTTCGTTGAAACGGTTTTATCTGCCAATGAGTAAAATTTGTAGTTTGTTTCAATAGAACTAACTCTGAAGGCTTATGTAAAATCGCTCTTTCTCTCTCTTTCCTTTCCTTCCTCTTCTCTCCCTCTCTTTTTCTCCTCTTTGCTTCCCCTCACCCTTTTTCTTTCCCTTTTTTCTTTGTCTCTCTCTTTCTTCTTCCCTCTCCCTTTCTTTGTTTTTGCTTTTTATCCCTCCCTTTAACTCGCTCTATCTCTCTCCCTCTCTATTCCTCTCCCTGTCCTTATCTCTTACTCTCTGTCTTTTGCACCCTCTCTTTCTTTCTCTCTCTCTCTGTCTTTTACGTTCTCTTCCTTTCTTTCTCTCTCTCTCTTGGTTGCATCCTTTCCAAAGATGTCTTGTCTAAGAGCTTCTTCAGCTGGAACATAAAAGGGGTTAAAAAAAATGTTTTTAGATGCCCTTCAAAGGGGGAGTAATTAAGTTATACAGGAAATACTCCAATGGGCTCACTCATCTGGGTTCCAAATATGGAATGCGAAAAAGCCACTTCGTGGTGTTATCTGTGAGATGGGTAAATTGATGTAGTAGATATGTGGAACTCAGATTGATCTGATTGCGGAGCGCACAGAAAGTGTCCTGAATATGGGAGGGGGGGGGGTTATCCTCACTTCACACTGAAGTACCTGACATATTTAGATGGCGAGACCCGGTATATTTTATATTGTACGTTTGATTTACTTATTTATTCTTTTCTTTCTTTGCTATTTTGAGTCCTTTATCTAAGCTCAATAATGTTTGCAAGTTTATTTGTCTATTCTCAGAGGATGCTTTCCTTACAGGATAGAATTGACGAGTACGATTACAAAAAGCCAGTAGCCAGTCAAACTCCTAAGCATGTAGACGAGCATTGGCGAAAACATACTCTTTCTTGGTGTGATGCAAAGACTGGAAAGGTAAAGAAAAATATTTTTAATATATCCTTAATTGTATGTAATGGGTAATGCCCAAAAATACAATCTAAACTCCTTGTCCGATAGTCTAACAAGCAAGGGAAAGTTATTTGACCTGATACTTGGAATTTAGAAGAGGTAGATGTTTTTTTTTGAAAGCCAGATAGTAACATTGTTGTTTTTCTATGTTTTATGAATTCCTACCTGTTTTGGGCTTCTTCTTTTTTTCTTAAGTTAAGGTTTTAGCTCTGAAGAGCTTAACATTCTGTATCGGACAGTTCATTTCTAGCAAGCAAATATTAAAATTTTAAATCACCCAGAATTTTGAATAAAATTGGTTGACTTTTTTAAAAACCAAGTGTTTTGTTTTTCTTAGAGGTCTCACTAAAATGTATTTAAACTGATTTGGGAGGGGGAAAAATTAAAGGTGACCCTGATAGTGAGATGATCTGCGTTTCTTTTTTTAGAACAAACCCAGACTTTGCTAGATTTCCGTATCTTTTGAGCATGTTTTACTACACTTTGTGTAGTAAAGAATTCTTTTTAGAATTCTCGGACTTAAGCATAATAATAATTTTTAGTAAAGATTAGTCAAGAGTCGTCTGGTTGATTTTAAAATAAATAAAAAATGTGGTTACACTGTTTTAACTGAAAATCTTAAGGTATTTGTAAAGTGAAAAAACAAATCAAAGCATAACATTTTTTTTAATATTGTACTAACGGAGCGAATTTTACAATGTCACTGTGGAAATACGCATCTACCCCTACAAAGTGATAAATCCTGGTCTTGTTTCATTAAATTATTTAGAAAAAAACTATAAAATTACGCTTATATGCACATTAAAAACTTCTTGTTTGATTACAATCAAACAATAATTTATCATTGGTTTAATTTATGATTTTGATGACTATGTTAAAGTTCGTTCTAAAAATTGTAAGTACTGTTGAAATCATAAAAAGGAAATTTTCAAATTGTAGCATGCTCAAGAAATTTAAATCCCGATATTTGCCTCTGAGCAAAGAACGTACTTCTCCGTGGTATGACAGAAGACAGAATGAGTTGGTGTGTCGAGGGTTCGATTGTTTGTGTAAGAACATTTTGCATTTTAAACCAAAATAAAGTTTCAACTGAACTGACGTAGACATATTTGGCGAGAGCCACGTGTTATCCTTTCTGTGTCACTGAATATCTTGCATACATAAAGGTAAGAAAGTATTCCCTATCACGCTAAATACTACTTTTATGAAGCCAAACAAGTGTCTATCTCAAGCTTCTATAAAGTGGAGCTTTGCGGGAAAAGCCAAAAAGTTTGAATTAGCCGTTTGTCTTTAGCTGGATTAGATATCGCTGTAGTTGTCAGATTGTTATATGATTTGCTACCAGTGAAGAATACCCAGGGTAGTTCAAAGGATTTTTTTCTAATACGTTTTACGAAAGCGATATTTATAACCCGCACTATTAACTGGGATGCACTTGAACAACTGCTTCAATATGTTCACTCTATCTTATTTGGGTCATAGCGTAAATTGTTGTAACTTTTTGCTTTTTAAATCAAAATTGATATTTCTTATCTGAACGTCCGTATAAAAACCTCTCCGTGAACAAACAGTTGTTCCTTAATAATAGTTGGAAATCCAAAAGAGATATTTCAACTTTCTCTCTTCCCTGTAAAACTTATATTGTTTTAGCCGTCTTTTGAATTAGCACCGCCCTATTAACGACTATTCTGATATTTGTTTCTATGTACCTACAGTGGATTGCAAGGGTATGTGAATGGTATTTTCTCTTGTGTCTTCCATTTATTTTTGTTTCACGTATTTGTGAAAAACTAAACGTCTAAGAATATTTCTCAATTTCGACAAAAAAAGGACGAATAAAACATATACAAAAACTACTGTAGTGAAGCGAATATCTTTTTCATTAGAATTCTGGTGGAAAAGTAGCTTCAACAACATTTTTCCTTCCACAAAGACGAACTTGACGAGGACTTTGAAAATAGCAATGGGTCTGAGACCCTAATGTTGGGCTTAATATCTTTTGTTTTTCTGATGAGAGTTAACGTCTGGGTTCTCTAATAAATCTTTTCAGAAAAACGAAAATGGAATAAGTTTTTTTCCTTCATTAGTAGTCGCCTTATTTCATGACATTTAATTTAGAACTTATCATACGTTGAGCACTATCTCTTTGTTTGTATGTGTGTTCTGTTTACCAAGGCTTCAGTCCTATGGTGAACTGAATACTCCGCGTAAGAAAGTGTTTAAAATGAGAAAGTACAATTAATTTGACATAAATCCGAAAAGGTCAACTTAAAGGTTAATCCCCCTCCTTCTAAAAAAAACAAAACAAAATCAAGTGAGTCGTTTTTTTTTTCTCTTCAAAAGAAACAAGGTCTTTGCAGTTGAAAAAAGGACCTTGCTTGAAAATTTCCAATTTTTAATTTCTGACCTTTGAACTTTAGATGTAGTACCGTCTCTAACAATGTTTCTTCTTTTTACCCTCTCATGAATTCAAAGGTTACAGGTTATTTATAAATGTGCTGTGATTTATATTGTAACAATAACACTGAGAATATGCTTTCAATTCAGGTTGACTTGAAATATCGACCTGTTATCGACCATACCCTTGACGAAGAAGAGTGCAAGTCAGTTCCACCTGCAATCCGTTCGTACTAAACAGAAAAGTATTTGTTTGTAGCTGCGCACTACTTGTTAAATAATGGCAGTGAACTTATCTTTTTGTATATTGACTATGTCGTGAAATATAATTCGTTCTTTCGTCTTTTCTTTGGTGTCATTTATATATTAGACCTATTCCTCACTTCTAATTTTTCTAATGGAAGCAAATAAGGACCAAGTCTTAATTTCATATTGCCTTTTAGCATTTGTGCTATCATTAGGTAGGAGAAGCTGTAATAGAATAAACAGAGAACTGAAAGCTCTGGCACCATTTGGATTTCTTCGCATAAGATTTAATGCATCTGTGGCAGACGCATGTGATTAGTTTGATTGTGATTCAACTTTTTTCTTTATTCAACTCAAAAAATACACAAACAATATTATGCCCCAACAGATTCTCACCTATTGTTTCGAAGGTTTTCCAAAATTTCAGTATTTAAGGCAGCCTTAAGCAACGTTAAATTGGTTATTGTACAAAGTAATTGAAAAACTTGGTTATTGTAGGTCACAAGATAACAGAGACATGGTGTAACTATCTTGGAAGAAATTTCCAACTTTTAGGTTGGAATTCCGACAAGAAATTGTATGTTGTATAACGGGCTGTTTGAAAAATGAAGGGAAAATTAAAACAAGAGTCCTAAATTTTCAGCAATGCAACTCTGGCTATTGAATTTTGTTGATTTTCCAAAATAAATCTCTTGACTTAAGTCAGAACTCAATTCTTATTTCTTTTCTTGGTTTTTATAAAATCTTGTGAAGAGTCTTTTGTGTATATCACTTGCCTGATATTCCAGGAGCATAAAAAAGAAATTTTTAAAGTCGAAGTCCTCGTAGGATGGTCCTTGACAGTAAGGATCAGTTAGTAATTTGTATTTCTTGTATAATTTAAATAGAGAAATAATGATTTGTTTGAAAATTAATTCATTGTAAAAAAAAAAACAAGCCAAGTTGTGATCTTTATATGAATTAAATAAAAAGAAAATGTTTTTTCAACTGAAAGTAAGCAGCAACGTTAAAACTTAAAACGAATAGAAACTATTCTGTATGAAAGGAGATTTTCCCTTCCTCATCCCTCGCTATTTACAATAAAGTCTTAGTTCTTTAAAAATAGTTCTCATTAAAATTCAACGGCCTTGTGTTTCATAAGTTGTTCTTAAAGAATTGAGACAAGTTACACTTTAGCGTAAAGAGCGAGGTATGGGGCAGGGGCAGCTCAACCCTTATATACGCAATAATTTTTGTACGTTTTAAGTTTTAATATTGCTAAAATTGAACAGACTTGTTTTTTTAATTAATTACAGATAATTTTTCAAATCCAAAAAATTCCCCTCTCCGTGCAAAATTCTCCCTTCCCCCAAA
This sequence comes from Artemia franciscana, assembly GCF_032884065.1. Lineage (NCBI taxonomy): Eukaryota > Metazoa > Arthropoda > Branchiopoda > Anostraca > Artemiidae > Artemia > Artemia franciscana. The sequence continues at coordinate 32,567,681 of NC_088872.1, read as the reverse complement.
AAATCTACGTGTATATTTTTGAATAATAAATACTATGTGTAAACAATGGACAAATTGCTTACAGCCCTATCCCCAGGGGCCGTGGGGGGTCATGCCATCCCCAGCGGCATAGTTATTGAACATTTCAACTATGCTAATCCAAATGATATTAATGAAGTTTATCATTAACTAAAATGATATTTATCATCAGGATTCAAATTTCAAGGTTTTTAAAAATCTCACTTCTACCAATCATGGGCTGATATTTGAATCTCTAAATGAAGAAGATCAACTTGCATAAAATACGAATTTGGGAACAGGAAAAAAAATCACTTGGGTGATCTTTGATTAAAAAATTAAACATGGCACAAGTATTAGTAATCATGTGCCATTAACACATAGAGCCAGAGTGTACCCAAGAATCAGGATCAATGTGGTCGACCAAGACCCAACATTTTCTTTTGCAACACGACTAGGCACCTTGCTTACATCCCTGTATAGCTTAATCTGTATCAATGCGTTCTTGAATCGGAATAATCAAGAAAAAAAGGTTTTCTTTTGCTGCTATTGTAGTAAATTAATGGCAATCATAAGACTATTAATTAAAAACAGAAGATATAATAATGACATGACGTTTTTCATAAATTTCGCATTTTGGGGAATTTTTTGTATTCAAGTGTGTGTTGATCCTAGCAGTCATTTCTGAAAAACATCTTAGAGCATCTACAGTGCGACACGAAGGGGTTAGGTATCTAGTCCTCATCATCAGTGGCTTTTTATGTGGGCTCAACGCAACATCAAACATTTCTTCAAGGAAATTGCTACTTAAATATTACATGTTGCTTTTAGTCCAAGCGAAAATAAGGCTTGGAAAGACAAAAAACATTAAACATGGCTGTATCCTTCCATTTCAAAGCATTAAGTAAGATAAAACACTGTATTAGATTTTGTTTTAACAAGACCTTTTTATTCTACTACGAAACATCACATAAGTCAATGATTTAAAGTATCAGTAGAGTTTAAACTACATATATCATTATTTTTAGATCAAAGTTCAAATAAGAGAGTATCACAACATTGATCACAATGTCTTACAGACAGCGTGTTATTAAACACAAAGCTTCTTTTGAAATTTCTCTAAAATAGGATTACTATATGAGGAAATATGACGCTACGCAGTATTGTTGCATTCGCTCAATGTAGTCACCTGAAAATAAAATGAGTATAAGGGTCTCTAATGAAAAATAAACAACATTTTCCGTTAAAAGCGACAGCTAATATATAGTTTGGCTTTTTCAAGGGCTATATAGCACAAATGAAATAGAAGTACTGTTTAAAGATAGAAAGAAGTAAGCTTTCTGATTTATCCCCTATCGCTGCAAGTTCTACAACGCAACAGTCCGCAACTGAAAACTATCAGATTCAGACAATTAAATTGTTATTATCTGGGGTTCATCATAGGTGTTCACCGTTCAAACGTTAAAGGGGGAACTGAGAGAAGGATTTTTTAAAGGGGAAGGTTGCCAAAATAAGCAAAAAATGTATTTTTTAAGTCACTATTATTAATTCTTCTAGGAGAGGGGAGCATTGCAGACAAATGACAGGAACTCCCCTGCTTATCCCTCTGCGTGCACGTGCGGGGAAAGATTGCTTAAATCGTAAAACCGAGTTGTCGTGCTTGTTGAATTCATGCGTATACGTTTGATTGAGATTTAAAAATGTCCAAAGAACCTTCCAAAGAACTTGGCACATATTAAGGCTAACTATCGTAATTTTTATTCAATGCTACTCTTCCTATGCAAAGAAATTGCAAATAATAGTCATGACTTAAGGGATTTACGGCTTGATTGTTTCTTATAATTCCTAAAAAAAGAATAGTTACAGGCAAAGAAATGAAAAAAGAATTCTCAAATTTTTTCTATTTTCAACATTTTTCTTATTATAAATCGCAAAATTTGCTATAGTAAGTCTCATCGCTCTAATGCTAGCCAAATGCTAATAAAAGGAAACAAATTGTTGTAAAAATAATTGAAAAAATTAATTGGTTTTCATTTTGTTTTCCACTTCCTCTTCGGTAGCGTTATTTTATCCGTTAATAGGGGAACAAGCAATCATTATGAACCGTCAATGGTTAGCCGGGTTTTTAGGGTTGCCGTGGACATTTTTGTTACGTTTTGACATTAATGTGGACGTTTTTGTCACGTTTTGACATTAATGTAGACATTTTGTTACGTTTTGGACATTTTTTGGAAAGTAAAGAAACGCCCCTCGCCCTTTGGCACCAATGCACAAGAAAGGAATCATTTGAAGTCAACAAGAATAGATTAATAATGAAACACCTAAGACATTATAAGGTGTGCAATCCACTATTCGTTGGATAACAGTGAAGTTTATGTACCCCTATGAAGGAAATACTTTACTGGCAAAATTCTTGCTTGTAACTTTTTATTGGATTTTCGGATACTCTTCCAGCTTATCCCTTCCCCTAATCTTCAGATGTACAATATTTGAGCGATTTCGATGTTGTTGTTGTGTTTTTTTTTTTTCAAGTTGGTACATAAGACAAACAGTGAATGAGTAAAAAGTACAGATGAAAATTGGGACGGGTGGTGCAGTTTAACCGGAATCGAGTCTGAAAACAAATAAGAATTTCTGATTGTGAAGAAGAAAAGCTTTTGTTAAAATAGAGTTTAGCTTGGAAGGGAATATAAGTTAGGTAAGTCCCTTTTTTTTATTTACTATTTGTATACCTTTTTTTATTTACAAAATTGGTCGTTTTATATTAAAATCAATGAGAAATCAAAGTGCACCTGGATGGAGTTTGACCAAACGCACCTTATGCGGATGTAACTTGTTTCAAGTCGTTCTTTGATATTTTTGGGAATCTGGTTGATAGAGACGAAGGAAGATTGATTTAAGGGTAGGTTATATTTTTTTGAAGAGGAGGAAGGGGTTTTAACACTGTCACTCAAAATAAAAAAAAATGAGATTGCAATCAAATCAACCCGGGTTTTTATAATGTTTGGGCATATTTGCTGCGCAAGCAAAATAAAGGCACTCAGCCTCAAAGAGCAATGTTTGTGTCAGATGCTTAGAAATGTTATATTTTTATGTCTTTGGACATTACAAAACTTTTTCCTCTTGTGGCAATCCTAGGGGTTTTACTCTCACTGCGAGTTTCTAATCAGTGGCACGATTCTTTTGGCCTCTTCCGATAGTTCAGTTGGATTAAAATTCAGCTTTCACTTTCAGTTTTCTTACTTAGAGCATCTAAAAATAAACACAAACGAAAAACTCAAAAAGGTTAGTGATTTCGAGACAGCATAGTACACACCATTCTATTTCGTTTGCCGTGAAGGGGGTTAGATTATTGGCCTAGTCAGGATCAGGGTGGGAGTGAGGGACTCGGTGGTTCTCCTCAAATTAAAACTTGGCTGTGGTAGTTCCAACGGTGTTATGTTAAAAGACAGGAATTTTACACAAGAGTGAAATCATTGAAAATACGTTCGCCTCTCCCCTTTCCTGAAATATCGTTCGTTTTATTTTCATCACAGATGCCACCCTGCTTAAGCATACAGTCTGAACGATTCAAAAAAGTATGACATCAGTGGTAAAATACAGCTGAAAAAAGCTTCAAAAATGTCAGACAAAAATTTCATTTTTTTTCATATTTCTGCCTTTTATGCAGGTTTTTAATAACAACACAGAAATTTCTTTTGAAAATAGTTTACGATCCAAGATGCAATGAGCATACTTTTCAATACATTTTTTTTTTTAATTCACCGATGTCACCTTCAACCTGCTTATCAATCAATTACATTTATATAGGGTGTAATTGGCTAAACTGGATAAACTCACCTCAGAAACTTGAGCGTATTCATTAGTTTCCAACTCAGGTTCATGTTGTGTTTCAAGATGCATCAAGTCCTCATCCATCTTCATCTGATTGAATTCCTCCATAGCTTTATACTCTTTTGTTACTAATTCTACAGGGTCAGGTAGTTGCCATTCTGCTAAAACTGGACTAGGAGGTAATTCTGGTAGTGCCTCGGTTAGTAGGACAGAGTTTAAAAGGGACATGGTGCGTTCCACTTTAAAAATATAGTCTCTTATCACATTTTCCTCTTTAGGGTTTGTACTTGTGAAACTAGCTTCACGAATTTGTCCCTGTAATCCAGATTTTTGACATTGAAAAAATTATAAGCTTATGCACACGCTTTGTTTAAATAGCATGTATAAAACAATTAACTAGGAGGAAACAGCACAAGGAGTCATCACAAGGAAATCGTGTCATTTGTCAAGAGAGGGGTTCTAGGGCAATTTCTATTAGAAATAGACTGTCAATATTTGACACACAAAAAGACCGAAAATTTTAAAATTAGAAGAGGGAACAAAAAAAGGAAAAAATTTTTTTTTTATTGATGCTACAACCGGCATTCATTTCAAGGGGAGGAGATACTCTTGTGCGATCAACCAGTACCATGACAAAATAGCTGTAGATCAACATAATATCCACAGAATAGCTGATGGCGCGCCAAACTGTTATACTAAGCTTGAACATCGAAAAACCTGAATACCACCAAGAGAAAAATATGAAATGAAGCACTGTAACCGTAAAAAGAGAAAGTTCAATTAAAGCATCCCAACAAATTGTTAGAAGTACGAACACAAAGATTCCGATACAAATACAAACCGTTACATTAGAAAAGAAATATAACGCACTTGAATCAAAATCTAACGGTAAAACACTTTCTATAATCGAAAATAAGCCAATAAAAACATAAGGGAGAAAAGGAGAAGACAGAAGCAATTAGATTAACAATTCAGTCCGCCATCATGAAAGTTCTGAAATATGGTATTCCAGAAAGTAAAGTTAAATAACTGTATACATATTTGGGACACCTCTAGTGGTTAGTTTGTGAACTGGTCTGCTAGCTGTCTCAGTAAAATCTGAAGAATTAGTGGATAATCTAGAAAATCTTATTAGTCGGGAAAAAAGCTCAAAAAGTAATATTAGCTTGTGAAAATATGAAATTAAAATAAAACTATGCTAATCCAATTTATTGTAAATTTTACACGTTAAAATTGTTTTTTAATTTAAACCTCAGACAATCTGATGAATTACTGAATAATCTAAAAAATCTTATTAGTTGGAAAAAAAACTAAAAAAAAAGAAACTAACAATCATAAAATTATAACTATCCAATTTATTATAGATTTTATGTGTTAAATTATTTTTGTCATGAATTCTAATATTAAAATCTATAAAATGATGGTGCACAAGATATCGTAACCTAAGTCAAGAAGACCTAAAGTAGAGTAGTAGAGTACTAAAGTAATAGTTTAGTAAACTAGTACTAAAGTAAAGTAGAAGACCTAAAGTGCAAAACTGCTCCTGGAAGGATAACCTACTGTAGTGAAGAATTCACCCAGACCCTCAATTGTCAAGGTTCCTGTGATAGACTCCAGGGGCGAGGGAAATATTAAATTAAGCTTTAAACAATCAAAGCTTCTTGGACTGTGTTTTAGCCTTCATACAATGATTGATTGATTGATTGAGTCAACGCTTTAGTGTTGAGTTGTAGAGACTAATGTATCTCCCATGTATATTTTTTTATGGCAAAATTGTGAAGAAAGAATGGTACTACAAATATTGGAGGAGCTCATCTGATTTGAAATGGAAAGTTCTTCTTTTTTAAGGTTCTAATGTTACAGAAGGAAAACCATCCCTTGATGCTCTTTTTTCAACTCCAGCCACCCCGTAGCACCAGATTAAAACTCAGTGGCGGCTATTTCAATGAAAGCAAACAAAGGATACGAAAAATGCACACACAGGGTAGGTATGCCTCACGCAGCCACATGGTCAGGGGCCTCAAATTTAAAAATCGTGGCATTTTTAGAAGATGCATTTTAGTCGTACACCGATGTAACTCTAGCCTTTAGGGATTTTGCAAGGGTGGTAGACCCACTTTTGATGCTAAATTTATGTTTGTTAAAGCTTGACTTGATTGCTAATTTTGATTTCTGATTATCTTAAGTTTCACTTATTCCTTCTTTGTGAAGTGTTTCATTTTTCAAGTTTGACGTGGTTATCATTTTAATTTGGCTCGTTTCAATTTTAACCCTTTATACGGCTTTATTTCTACTCGTTCTACATCTTAATATTGTTCTTTGCTTTTTTTGAAAGCTTTTATTTTTAGATTTTCTTTTTAGTTTTATAAATTTTACCAGGCATTCATATCGACTTTGAAATTTCATATTTTACCATTAACGAAAAGACTCCGATGTTTCACCACTAACGTAAACAAACTTAAAGATTACTGTAGTTTCAAGTTGTTATAGGACACTCAAAGATTTTTATTGTGGTTGCAGCGATCGCTTCAACTTAGTTAAGGGCGAACCTCAGCCAATAGTAACCCAAAATTAATTATTTTGACACTAAATTGAACCGAAATAAAAACTACACTATTGGAATCACCATGACCAAAAACCCTATGCTTGAAACTTACAGTCCACCGGGTTGAATAACGACCATCTTCAATCCTAATCCTACTATGAAAATTAAACAGACTTTTATTTGTTACCTTTTCAGGACTATCAAGTTTGATTTTCTCCATAGTAGCGGTCACTGTTCCAATACAATTAGCAATATCTTTTCTAACAATTTCATTTTCAACGTTAATCAATTGATGTGTTTCTGCCCATTCTCCTAATGATGGCTGCAAATCAAAAAGCTCTTGCAAGTGTGACTGGATAGCTGCCAATCTGCAAATCCAAAAGTCATTAATGAACTTATGAGTATTCTAACTTCATCATGAGCATAGGAGCGTTATGTATAGGTGGGGGGGCAGTGATAGATCCAGGTGGGGGCGAGTACAGCCCCCCTGCCCCCTAAGGCAGTGCTGGATTTGGAATCGGGACTGCTTGCTCTGGCTGGGGATGTCATTAAAGTTATTTTTTGAAATGATTTTTAATAGTTGAGTTATTAATAAGTTTTTAATTGTTAAGACTGTTTCTTTTTGCAAACAAATCGATACAAAGTTTCAGTTACTTTGTTTGGTCTCTGGTCTCCTCGAGAATATGACGAAAAGAAGTTTATGTGGTCTCATCTTTACTTCTTTTTCTAAGCGAACTTTTATCGAAGAACTTGTGATATTTCAAATCAGTACCAACAGAATACTTACTGGTCTTCGTCTTTGCCGTGTATTTTCATGCTATCACTTATCCCTTTTCTTCATCTGAAAAACCGTAATGCATGTCAACTGACTAAGCCCATTTAACTGATTCCCCCTTCAACTGAATTCCCCCTTTAACTCCACTCCAAAGAATTCAGCCCCATCTCGTTGAACTCGCGTTGAGTTTAACCCTGTTTAACTCAACCAACACGCACATCAACCCCAATTTAAATCAGCCCCCATGAAACTCAAACCACGATCAACTCGATCTCTGTTTAACTCAACGCTCATGTAGCTCAACCCCCATTTTAATCAAGCACTGTTTGACTCAACTCGACCCAAAGCCTAAGAATTAGTTTGAACCAGTGCTGATTAGAAGCTCAAAATCTGCTTCTCGCTTCGGTCGCTGATCAAATATTACAATTAGCTTTTTTTAAAATGTATGGAGGGAGGTTTGCTGAATTTGGGCCTTGGCTCCAAAATTAGAACTAAAGTTTTCTCTGGTTAGGTTTAAGTTTTAATAGAATGTAGTCTCTAGTCTAGGAATACACAATAGTAAGAAAGAATCTTAAAAAAATGAGAAGTATAGAGAAGAAATCAAAGTGTTACAGGCTTAAAAATTTCTACCGCAAAAAAATATCTGAAAGAAGATTGCGACGGTACTGCCCTGAAGTTCTGGGCCCACATGGCATGGGAGAGATAAATGAGAATGGCACACTGCTAATCGATTATGCACTAAGCAACGATTTGATAATAGGTGGTAGTATGTTCGACCATAAAACAATTCACAAGTACACATGGGTGTCCCCCGACGGCCGAACGAAGAATCAAATCGACCATTTCCTCATGTCAAGACGTTGGAGAAGTAGCCTATGTGACGTGAGGGGTTTTCGAGGAGCGGATGTTAATTCAGATCACATCCTGATGATAGCCGAAGTAAGAATCAAACTGAAAGCTCAGAAGCGGAAAACTAACACTGCAACACATAAACAATTTGACACCGATAAGCTGAAAGATCCTGACATCCGCAAAAACTTCTGCATATCTCTACATAACAGATTTGAAGCGTTAAATCTGCTCGACGAAACCAATGACTTTGATGTTGAGAATACATGGACCTCAGTCAAGAGTGTGTACCATGACGTTGCGAAGGCCAACCTTGGCTTCAAGAAAAGAAAGAAAGAAGAATGGATATCGGATGACACATGGAATTACATCAGTAAACGCAAGGAAACCCAAACGCTTATCCTGAATACATCAAGCCCAGAGCAAAAAGCCCAATTACAGCTCCGCTACAAAGAAGAGGATAAAGCAGTGAAAAGAAGTGCCAGGAAAGATAAGAGAATTGCCATTGAGAGAAAAGCAGCCTTTGCAGAAGAAGCTGCAAAGAAAGGAGACTCAAAAATGGTTTATCGACTAACAAACGAGATAGTTGGAAAGAAAACAGATCGTACATCCCTTGTAAAAGATGAAAATGGAGACGTTATTTCGGATCCACAGAAAGCTGACGAGAGATGGGCCTCACATTTCGAGAAAGTCTTAAATAGGCCCAGACCTGATGATCCAGAAGCAGTACCGGATAAGCCATTTTTACAAATTGACGTAAGTGCTGACCCACCCAGCACGGTAGAAGTGACGACAGCTGTGAAAAAGCTGAAAAATGGACGTGCACCTGGAGTCGATGGGATCACGGCAGAGATGCTGAAAGCGTCCCTTCGAGCCTGCATGTTCGTATGGACGGCTCTTCTAGTGGCCATCTGGAACAACGAAAAAGTCCCAAAAGATTGGACCAGAGGTATACTGGTCAAACTCTTCAAGAAAGGCGATGCACAAATTTGTGACAATTGGAGGGGCATCAATTTGACGTCTGTGCCTAGTAAAATACTAGCCTCAGTAATACTACAACGCCTAAGAGCAGCCCTGGACTCACATCTCAGGGAAGAGCAACATGGGTTCCGACCTGGTAGGTCTTGCTCTGATCTTATTTTCATTCTTAGACTGATGGTGGAAGAGTCCAGAGAATGGAACAAAAAGCTGTACCTGCTCTTCATTGATTTTGAAAAGGCGTTCGATTCTGTTGACCGAGACACTTTATGGAAGATTTTGAAATATTACGGAGTACCTGATAAACTAGTCAAAATGATAATCGCACTATATGAGGATAGTGAATGCTGTGTACGCACAGAAGATGGGGACACGCGTTTCTTCAAGATAATGTCTGGCGTCAAACAAGGGTGTGTCCTATCCCCGTTTCTGTTTGTCATTGTAATGGACTATATTCTACGGCAGTCTTCAGGCATTGGAGTGAAGATTAGCAGCCGACTGATCTCCGATCTGGACTTCGCAGATGACGTTGTTCTTCTTGAAGAAGCAAAACTGCGACTGCAGCTGCTACTCGACGCCATAGACGAAAAGGCCGAGAAAATGGGACTTGCAGTAAATGTCAGTAAAACAAAGAGTATGGCCACATCTGACTCCCCACTCATATTAAAATGCAAAAATAAAACTATTGAGCAGGTCAAGGAATTTAAATATCTTGGGAGTTGGATCGAATACGATGGTGAAATAGCCAGCGAAATCAAGAGGAAAATTGGACAAGCGACATCGGCTTTTAGCAAGTTAAAACCAGTCTGGCGCAGTAGTAAATACTCTATGCGCTTGAAGCTCCGCCTCCTGAATAGCAATGTGATGTCCATCCTCCTCTATGCTAGTGAATGCTGGAAACAAAACACCCAGCTAGAGAAACGTGTCCTAGCCTTTGAAAACATGTGCCTTAGGAGAATCTTGAACATATCGTGGCAGGAAAAGGTCACCAGCATAGAAGTTCGCCGGCGAACCGGTCAGCCATTAGTTACTGACCTTCTGAAACGTAGGAGATGGACATACCTTGGCCACGTCCTCCGTATGCCAGAGGATCGACTCCCGAATACAGTATATGATTGGCGTCCCGAGGGGAGGCGAAAAAGAGGTCGATCAAGACACACCTTACGACGACAGTACGACCGAGACCTGAGAAATGCGGAGTTGTCTCTTCAACCACAGTGGGAGGACGTCATGGCTGCAGCTCAGCTCCGAGATGTCTGGCGAGGTTTCGTAGACGCCCTATGAGCCACCCCTGGCTCTGGAGGATCTAAGGTCTAAGGTCTAATTATCATATTTAGAAGAAGAACTTACGCGTCTTTTTCATTTGGAACTTCGGCTGAAGTTCCTACTGACCAGTTAATGCATGCTTTTATTGGGAGGGCAAATAAAACCATAATTCTAAGAACCTTGGATGGTTATTAAATTGAACGACCGTATGATATTTCAGTGACCGGACAGGGCTGGGAAAAAAAAGAAGACATACCCGGGTATCAAGGTCTTTTCAAAATTCACAAGAATTTGTTTTGTAATTAATTTTGGTGTTGAGAACAAAATAAATAGCATCTATCATTAACGAATCAGATATGTATTTGAATGAATTTTTTCATTTGGTAGTTTTTTCACAACTGTTTTTTTTTTTTCCCACGGACAAATGGCACTAGGAAAGAGGATAGTGAAAAGGGCGATTTTAAACCACAGTATAATGGTTTCTGGTCACTGCACTCCAGAAAAGACACTAAAATCATATTTTGATGACGTAAGGCATTTTATGACGGTGTTGACGAAATTATAAAAACACGTAAATGTGAGCACTGGTTTTAGAATGATCTTTGACATCTCTCTATTATATTCTAGTTCCTTATCATCACTGGAGAAATAAAAAAAGAAAAAAACATACTTAACAGCGTTTCCAGCTCTTTTTAAAAGCTCCCAATAGTAAAATTTCCGCAATAAACTTTTACTATTGAGATGAATCTAAATAATTGCTATAATTCTTAAATCAGCATTAACGGTAAATTTTCTTAAGACTTACAGTTCAGTACCACAAACTCTTTGGAATTTGGCTCCTTTTTCCCGGTTGTTACAGTCAGATTTCCCAATTTTCTATATTTGATTAGTTTGAAGGGTTGATTGCTTTATTGGTCACATTTTGAAAACGTGACCATAAAATGAAAAAGTTTTAATATGTATATTGCATGTCTTCGGAAATACAGCAGTCAATTGAAAAAAAACATCTTTTTATTTCAAACTTTACATGTGGAAGTTGCTGGCATGAAACTTGAGACTAAGTGGGAAATTAAGCATAGATAAATTATCGTTTCATAATGATACAAATTTTTTCAGAAGTATAATAATTAACTCAGACCGTTGGGATGCCTAAGGCCTATTAAGACTGTGATAGTGTCTTAAAAGAAATAAATTAAGCTCTATTTAATGTAAGAACATCCGTCTTTCATATGATCAATAAACCAAGCCCAATAGTAGAGGAAAAATATGGTTTGACCTCGGGGAAAATTGTCACAGAATCCTTTTTTCCAACAAAATGTTAAGAAAAATCAGCTTAATTACACAAAAATATCCACCCCAATCCCCCTGCAACAAGTGTCCCAGATTTGCCCTAGAAGGGGGAAAATGAGGAGGGAAGTCGGTTTTTATGCTTATAAATGTTTCCGACTTTAAATAGTCGTTTCCTATCAAATCAAGTGGTGTCCTTGCTTCATCACTGGTGGTATTAACATGAACGACGTTTTGCCATTCGAGCTCCGTACTTTTTCACCATCGCTCTTTAGTTCCTTCGAGGTGGTGAGGAAAGCTGACAAAGCATCTCTAAAAATATACTGATGAAAAATGAATGGCTCGATGGTCAAGTGACATTGCCAACCTCCCAGAGAGTTTTGGAGAGTGGCTGGCTAGCCAAAAAATCCCGTGGACTGTCAGATCCACATACTCTGAGGTGCAGAATCTTTCATAGATTATTTCCCAAGACATTTGGCCAGGCAGTGGTAGTTTTTGCTCTTCCACTCATACACCACCGAAGAAAAATTGTACACGACTGAAGAGAACTAAAGGTTTCTTCATGCCCAACGATCGAAATCTCTCCTAACATGAAGATCGTCAAGCAAGGAGGAATTTTAAGATATCCCTAAAATAAACAACGCTACATCAACCTACTTACTGAGGAGCTGGCAAACCCAGGCTATTATGCTCTAAATGCTCAGGATGATGCCGATATCTTAGTTGTACTAACCGCGGTCAGTTGCACTGAAATTTTGTCGACTACTTTGATTTTGAGTGTTACCGAACTATTTATCCTTCTGCTATACCGTGCCAAGGTCTATGCGTGTGATACCCTTATGCAGACAGACATGCATGAAAATGACTGACGAGCGTACGACATACAAATGATCAAGGACAAACTAGGAACCGAAGCAGTAGAAAATCTACTCGTTTGCCACCCAATGTCTTTCTGCGATACAATATCTAGACTTTACGGCGAAGCGAAACAAGCAGTGGTTTCCTTGTCACTTAATAGTAGAATTTTTAAGGATGCTCGAAAGATCTTCATGACACCAGGATCCAACAACGAGAGATCGTCGAAGCTGGAGAGAAATCTTTGCACCACATAAACTAGGAGAAAAGTAATGAGAAGACCCTGAAGGATGCCCGGGTGTGAGTATTTACAATGGGGGGTTGCAAGTGCAAATGCTATCGTTCAAGCAGAGCGGCTTCCACCGACTTCAGCAGCGACAAAGTACCACTTTTACAGGTGCTATTTGCAAATGATAAAGTGGTAAGAAACATCCAATTCGCCAAACCCCGAAGACTGGGGTCGGAGCCTCTCTTCGCCACTGATATGTATCTTACCATTGTAACAGATGCTTCCCCAGCACCACAAAGTTTTCTGAAGATGATGTGGCATCAGTACACCCGCGGGTGTGAGTCTCTCAGATGCAGCTGCTGTCAGAACGGTTTGCCCTGCAGCTTTTTTCTGTGGGAGTGGAACGGGGTGTTATATGCTAAAGCTGCAACAAGAAAGAATGAGGACGATAACGAAGACAATCAGGAAGAAGTATTAGCTTTAGGTTGGACTTTAAAGTCAAGATGTTTTTGTGATTAATTTACCTGAGTTCCAAACGTTCCTTTTTATAACTGATTGATCTGGAAGTTTGATCTCGGTTAAATGAGTGGTTTTCCAGATGTTATGCCTAGCAACTCCTTATATTACAGGTCCTTAGAGGTGGAAATCAGTTGAATAGTAAAAAAAAAAAAAAAAACTGTTTTTCGACCTCATTGGCATTAGATTCCTTTATTTGATTTAAAATGATCCCTTAGCCACAGGAATTCGTAAAAAAATTAGCTGTATACCCCCCCCCCCAATGTTCCACGAAGGTGAAAATTGATACTGAGGTGCGTAAAACTGGATTTATGACTTCAGATTTCGACTCGTCCTGCTTGATTTAATAGAGAACGACTATTTAAAATCTAAAACATTTATAGGCATAAAAACCGATTTCCCTCCTCATTTTCCCCCTTCAAGGGTAAATCTGGGACACTTGTTCCAGGAGAATTCGGGTGGATATTTTGTGCGATTGAGCTGATTTTGCTGAACATTTTGGTGCAAAAAAGAATTCTGTCACAATTTTCCCCGAGGTTAAACCAAATTTTTCCTCCACTATTAGGCTTGGCTTATTGGACCTATGAAAAGATGGGCCATTCTTACATTAAATAGAGCTTAATTAAAGTTTTTTAAAGACACTATCACAGTCTTAATAGACTATAGACATCCCAACGGTTCGAACCAACATACTTTTGAAACAAATTTTATCATTTTGAAACAATATTTATCAATATTTAATCTACCCACTTAATCTAAGTTTCATGCCAGCAACTTCCACATGTAAAGTATAAAATGAAAAGATGATTTTTTTTTTCAATTGATTGCTGTATTTCCGATGACATGCAAAACACATATTAAAACTTTTCTGTTTTATGGTCACGTTTTCAAAATATGATCAGTAAAAAAATCAGCCCTTCAAAGTAATCATATATTGGAAATTGGGAGATCTGACTGTAACAAGCGGGAAAATAGAGTCAAATTTCAAAGAGTTTGTGGTACTGAACTGTAAGTAAAGAGAAATCCGTGGTAATAGTGAAACTTTGCCATAAACGAACCGCTGCTATTTCAGAAAGAGAGTCTTGCAGCAAGATTGCTAATATTAACGTTTGCTTTCGGTTTAATGAACTCCCAACCGATCCATCCCATTTCTTTCATTATGTTTATCCCTGATTAGACAAGGATATATTGGTTTCCAACTACTGAACTCTCGTTTAACTGAAAACTGTGTTATTTACCCCACTTAATTGAACCCTTGTGGAACCCAATCCCAATCTAATGGAAACACCATTCAACTCAACCTTAGTGTTGAGTCAACCCTCATTCAACTCAAGCTCATGTAACTGAACCCACTTAACCGAAAATCATACCCGTTTTATATATCTTTAATTATTTATTTAACAGAACACTCGTGCAACTAAACCCCCATTTAACTGAACCCCCGAGAAAATCTACACCAGTTTAACTCGACCCCCTTGCATTTAAATGCCTTTTTAACTCAAAACACTTTCAACACAATCCCGTTTAGTTTAACATTTATTCAACTCAACCCTCAATCAACTAAACTCCCTTGCAATTCAACCCTATTCAATTCAACCAGAATGCAACCCACCTCTCGTCAAACTCAACCCCTGTTTGAGTTAATCCTCATTTTACTCAACCCTTTTTAACTCATCCATCGTGCAAAACAACCCCATTTAACCCAACCCCTAGTACTAGTGCGATCTATCAAAAGCTTAAAAATACGTTTAAGAAAAGTTAAAAGCACTGTCTGTTAACAAAATTTACCGTTAATGCTGATTTAAGATTAAATAAAAAAAAACTAATTTTTTTAGCTGAAAGTAAGGAGCGACATTAAAACTTAAAACGAACAGAAATTACTCCGTATATAAAATGGGTTGTCCCCTCCGCAATCCCTCGCTAATTACGCTAAAGCTTTTAATTGTTTTAAAAAGTAGAATTGTGGCAAAGAGTCAAAATTTTGATCCGTTGACTTTGGGAAAAAATGAGCGTGGGAGGGGGCCTAGATGCCCTCCAATTTTTTTGGTCACTTAAAAAGGGCACTAGAACTTTTCATTTCCGTTAGAATGAGCCCTCTTGCGACATTCTAGGACCACTTGGTCGATACAATGACCCCTGGGAAAAAGAAAAAAAAAAAACAAATGAAAACCCACCCGTGATTTGTCTTCTGGCAAAAAATACAAAATTCCACATTTTTGTAGATAGGAGCTTGAAACTTCTACAGTAGGGTTCTCTAATACGCTGAATCTGATGGTGTGATTCTCGTTAAGATTCTATGAATTTTAGGGGGTGTTTCACCCTATTTTCTTAAATAAGGCAAATTTTCTCAGGCTCGTAACTTTTGATGGGTAAGACTAAACTTGATGAAACTTATATTTTTAAAATCAGCATTAAAATGCGATTCTTTTGGTGTAGCTATTGATATCAAAATTCAATTTTTTAGAGTTTTGGTTACTACTGAGCCGGGTCGCTCCTTACTACAGTTCGTTACCACGAACTGTTTGAATAAATAGCTTTTATATAGGTTCATCTCAATATTAAAATTTTATTGCGGAAATCAATTTATGGGAGCTTTTAAAAAGAGCTGGAAACGCTGATAAGTATGCTTTTATGGTACTTGGTATTAACCAAGTGACATATTAGCAATCGCCAATTCTGTCGGTCTGTCTGTCTGTCGGTCCCGGTTTTGCTACTTTTGGCACTTCCAGGTAAGCTAGGACGATGAAATGTGGCGGGCGTATCAGGGACGGGACCAGCTTAAATTAGAAATAGTCGTTTTCCCAATTTGACCATCTCGGAGGGAGTGGGGGGCCGGTTAATTCGGAAAATATAGAAAAAATGAAGTATTTTTAACTTATGAATGGGTGATGGGATCTTAATTAAATTTGATTTTTGGAATGATATTGTGTCTCAGAGCTCTTATTTCAAATCCCGATCGGATCTGATGACATTGGGGGGATTTGGAGGGGGGAAACCAAAAATCTTAGAAAACACTTAGAGTGGAGGGATTGGGATTAAACTTGATGGGAAAAATAAGCGTAAGTCCCAGGTACATGATTGACATAATCAGAACGGATCCGCTCTCTTTGGGGTAGTTCGGGGGGGGGGGGTATTTCTGAAAAATTAGAAAAAATGAGGTATTTTTAACTTACGAACGGGTGATCGGATCTCAATGAAATTTGATATTTAGAAGGATATCGTGGCTCAGAGCTCTTATTTTAAACCCGACCAGATCTGGTGACATAGGAGGGGGGAAGTTGGGAGGGGGAAACCTAAAACTTGAAAAACACTTAAGAGTGGAGGGATCGGGATGAAACGTGGTGGAAAAAATAATCACGAGTCCTAGATACATGATTGACATAGCCGGAACGGATCCGCTCTCTTTGGGGTAGTTGGGGGAGGGGTTAATTCTGAAAAAATAAAAAAATGAGGTATTTTTAACTTACGAACGGGTTATCGGATCTCAATGAAATTTGATATTTAGAAGGATATCGTGTCTCAAAGCTCTTATTTTAGATCCTGACTGGATCTAGTGACGTTGGGGGACGCTTTGGGTGGGGGAACCTAAAACCATGGAAAACGCTTAGATTGGAGGGATCGGACTTGGTGGGAAAAATAAGCAGAAGTCTTACATACGTGATTTACATAATTCGAACGGATCTGATCTATTGGGGGGGGGGGGTTAGTTCTGAAAAATAAGAAAAAATGACGCATTTTTAACTTACGAAGGAGTGATCGGATCTTCAAGAAACTTCATATTTAGAAGGACCTCGTAACTCGGATCTCTTATTTTAAATCTCAACTGGATCAAGCGTAATTGGGGGGGGGGCAGTTGGGGGGGACCGGAAATCTTAGAAAACACTTAAAGCGGTGAGATCAGGATGAAACTGGATGGGAAGAATAAAAACCTGTCTAAGATACGTGACTGACATAACCGGACCGGATCTGCTCTCTTTGGTGGAATTGGAGAGGGGGGGGGGTAATTTTGAAAATTGAGGTATTTGTAACTTACGAAAGGGTGACCAGATCTTAATGAATTTTGATATTTAAAAGGATCTTGTGCTTTAAAGTTCTTATTTTAAATTCCGACCAGATCCTGTGACGTTGGGGGGAGTTGGAGGGGGAAACCGGAATTCTTGGAAAATGTTAAAATTGGGGTATTTTTATCTTACGAATAGATGATCGGATCTTAATGAAATTTGCTTTTTAGAAAGAATTCATGTCTCAGAGCTCTTATTTCAAATCCCGACCAGATCGTTTGACATTGGGGGGGGGGAGTTGGAGGGGGAAATCTTGGAAAAACACTTGGAGCGTAGGAGTTGGGATGAAGCTTGGTGGATAGAATAAAGAAATGTCCTTGATACGTGATTGACAGAATCGTACTGGATTTGCTCTCTTTGGGGGAGTTGGGGGGAGGGGTTCAGTGATTTGGTGAGTTTGGTGCTTCTGGACGTGCTAGGACGATGAAAATTGATAGGCGTGTCAGGGAGCTGCACAATTTGACTTGATAAAGTCTTTTTCCCAGATTCGACCATCTGGGAGGAAAAATTAGAAAAAATTAGGTATTTATAGCTTACGAGTGGGTGATCGGATCTTAATGAATTTTGATATTTAGAAGGACATCGTGACTCTGAGCTCTTATTTTAAATCCTGGCCGGCATTAAGCCTCATATTTTCCTTTTTAAATCAATCTATTGATTCATAGAATTTCGTTAGAGCTCATACCATATGATCTCTTGGCTCTTAGCTCTTCTCGCCTCGTCACAAGTGCCATATGAGCTCTTAGCTCTTGTTTTTCTTTTTTATTTCTGCAGCAGTATTAAGACGCTAGAAAATCATAGAGAGCTGTTTCATGTCATTTGAAAGCCAGTGCTCACATTTACGTGTTTTTATAATTTCGTCAACACCATCATAAAATGCCTTACATGATCAAAATGTGATTTTAGTATCATTTCTGGAGTGCAATGATCATAAACCCTTATACTGTGTGTGACTAAAATCGCCCTGTTGAATATTCTCCTTCCTAGTACCATTTGCATGTGGAAAGTAAAAAAAAAAAGAGTTGTGAAAAACTACGAAGTGAAAAATTCATTCAAATACATATCTGATTCGTTAATGATAGATGCTATTTATTTTGTTCTCAACACCAAAATTAATTACAAAACAAATTCTTGTTAATTTTGAAAAGACCTTGATATCCGGATATGTCTTCTTTTTTTTTCCCAGCCCTATCCGGTCACTGAAATATCATACGGGCGTTTAATTTAATAACCATCCAAGGTTCTCAGAATTATGGTTTTATTTGCCCTCCCAATAAAAGCATGCATTAACTGGTCACTAGTTTTGATGGTAAACGAAACGGTATACTTCAGCCGAAAGTTCCAGATGAAAAAGACGCATAAGTAACTATTCACAGCTTCTTCTAAATATGATAATTGCTATCGTCGCAATCTTCTTTCAGAACTTTTTTTGCGGTAGAAATTTTTAAGCCTGTAATATTTTGATTTCTTCTCTATACTTCTCGTTTTTTTTAAGATTCTTTCTTACTATTGTGTATTCCTAGACTAGAGACTACATTCTATTAAAATTTAAACCTAACCAGGGAAAACTTTAGTTCTAATTTTGGAGCCAAGGCCCAAACTAAGCAAACCTCCCTCCACACATTTTAAAACAAGCTAATTGAACTATTTGATCAGCGACCGAAGTAGTTAGAAACTCAAATCGGCCAAAAATTAATATAAGTAGGACTGGATATATAAACAAATAGATTTAAATGTTTTCCCTTTTTTTACTTTAATGAACAAAAAAATATTAAACTTTAAGGAATAGATATCGGTTTATGTATATCAAGCTGAAAATCCATGGTCATTTTATTTTCAGTAAAGTATTCAGTAAGTTTTTCATTAAATTTTCAGTAGGCAGATTATCCAGATTTATAATAAATTGGTATTTTAGTGTAGTATAGTCAATGTGGCTGTTTCTGTCCAGATTATAAAATTAATTAAAAAACTTTCTAAAAGAATTTTCTCAAAGACAAGTAGAGAGCCATAGTAAACTTAACACCAGAATAAATAAATTCCTATAACAATTCAAGTTCAAAACGACAGAAATTACTATTAAAGAATAAATGAAACCTAAAATGACCAGAAATTAAATAAACCTTCACAGCAAGCACGGATACAAGGGGAGGTGACGGGGACGATCCCTCCCAAAAATTTTTAAGAGCCCTTCGTAAATTATACTATTGAGTACTATATACGAGAAATAAGGACTGAAAAATCAACCATTTTCTGAAATAAAAACAATGAAACATATCAACGCAATAAAATTGTTCAAAGACGGAATGCGTTATAAACGCAAGATTGAAACGTCTCTGTGCTGTTAGGGACAGCACAAGGGAGTGCAGACCCAAGACAAGCAGGTTGGACAGTGACAGTGTTGTAGCAGATGAAGTGTA
The DNA here is from genome assembly GCF_032884065.1 of Artemia franciscana. NCBI lineage: Eukaryota > Metazoa > Arthropoda > Branchiopoda > Anostraca > Artemiidae > Artemia > Artemia franciscana. The sequence continues at coordinate 32,548,072 of NC_088872.1, read as the reverse complement.
CGTAATACATGCACCCAAAAGGAATAATTTCATTACCATCACTGTACTTGACAAAAATCAAGACTCTTTCACCAACGCTATCAATGTTTGCCTGATTGCTAGCAGCCACACAACGTTATATGAAGTACCCTGACAATGATGCCAATTCATCTGCCGGCAACCTAATGTCTGCCTCATTTAGTTGCACTGAAATAGCTTAGAGCTGTGATGAAGATACCGGCTTGTCGTCTATTACAATTGTCAAGGTTGTATCTTTCTTTATGCCGAATGGCTTTGCATCCTACTGTAAAGAGATATAAGGGTCATGTGTCACCTCATACCAATCAGGGGTCGGAAATTTTACTCCTCAATTTCTTCCGCCAAGTTTATGTTAATAGTTAAGTGAGCATATTTCACATCTCCCTTGACATGTGACTTAGTTATACGTATTTTTTCTCACATTTGGAACCCGTTGCAGGGCACCATCAGGCCAACTATCCTTTCTGGCATACCTCAAAGAGGTCCTTTGAGCAGTAATACTCTTCGGAAGATGCATTTCCTGCTGCTAGGGCTAGGTATACTAGCACCATTTATCACCCCCTTTACTCATTTTTCATTTTTTTTTTCTTGACATCATATTCTGAACTTGATTAAGTTCTCTTCTAGTTTCATAGAGACAAATTTTGGACAAAAATCAAACTGGCTCAAGAGTTTGTTAGCCATTGCATCAAAACAAAGTATTTATCTTCTGCTAATTTTCACCACGATCACGAGCTCTGCCTCTCTGTGGTGACCCAGTGTATTTTATTTGTTTTACGTGCTTTATTAATAAATTGAACTTGAACTTGAACAATCTTTTGCTGTTAGTTTAATAAGAATAAGGCAGTAATTAAGAGTAGGTAATAATACCATAGAAAGAGTCAAAACTTGTAGATATCCGGGTTTCATAGTTGATGAGAATGTCTCATGGAAAGAACATGCAAAGTTAGTTGGTAACAAACTTTCAAGGTCCCTTGGAGTTATGCGCCACCTTAAATTCCGTTTTCCTAAGCAAATACTAAAAATGATTTATGATTCTCTTTTTCATTCTCATTTGTCTTATGGGTGTTCCATACGGGCAAGTAATTATATTTCTTTTTATAAAAGAGTTCAAATAATCCAAAACAGAGAAATTCAAATTGTATCTCCGGTTCAACATACAGATAATATCAACCTTCAATTCAATAGTTCTAGGATATTTTTACGCGTCGGAGACTCGAGATTTCCAGATTGCAACTTTTTGCTTTAAATATTTCGATAACATCTTTCCGTCAGCATTCCAAAATATGTTAACAGTAAATCAAGATTTGTATTCTTACGATTCCCGACATTCTTGTGACATTGTCCAAGAAGTAACCTCAACAAAAAGAGCTTCTTTTTTAATTAGATTTTTTGGACCAAATATTTGGAATCTGCTAGCATTTTATATCTGGAATTTGAATAATCTTACTTTGTTCAAGCGAGCAGCGAAATGTTTTTACAAGAAAATCGTTTAGCGTTCTCTTCATTTAGACCCCCCTTCCCCCAGTTTTTTTGAATTTTTTCAATTTTTAAAATTTACTTTTCTTTACTTCTAGTTACCTGTTTCTATAATTTCCTCTTTTCTTTATGTAAAGTTATAAGTTAGGTTATTTCCTTTCTTTTTTCTCTTCTTTCCTTTTTTTTTAGTGTTCAGTTGGTTTATTCCGGTTGTTTCTTGCTGTTCAATTAATATTAGCCATTTTCTTGCCCTAGCCCAGCACTCATTTCGTGCTTTCCTGGCAGGAATGCCATATTTTGTAGTTTTTTTTTGCATTTAAATAAGTAAATATGAAATGAAAATGAAAAAATGAAAGAGGTGGCAACATTAAGGAAGAAAACTTATTTTTCCTAGGGTGGTACTATGGTTTTTATTTTTTCCTTAACACTGGCATATTGACATTTCTGGCCACAAGAACAATCTAAATAGATGACAACTTTAAGAAAGAATTCGCATTTTTGCCAGGGTGGTTGCATCGAACCTAAGGTGACGCTGTGACATCAAGAAGAAGTTCACAATGTTGCAGTTAGAAGAAAGTGACATTGAGAATCAATATCGACGTTGTGCCAATTAAAGGTCGTAACTGACGATATAAGGATTTTACAGCAGACATAAATTTTAACCTTCAAAGTTGCAAGCTTGCTTGATATTATTAATATTTTCGTACATTCAATGAGAATAGCAAACTTATACAGCACCATTGTAAAAAGAATCTCTAGCCCCGACGCTTTATAGGCTACTGCTATTTACGACCTTGAGGTGGGACAAGAATATGTGCCTATAGTCACTTAAGACCCTCAATCGGATATCCAATTTTAATCAAAATACGTCGTAAAGTGCGCGAATTACTACACTGCTTCTTCCTCAGTTTTTTGCTCTTTACGCAATTTAATGTCTTTTCATACTGTGTCCATTCAAAGATATTTGTTTATTACATCAAGTCGATTTCTAACCACGATTTCTACTAAGCCTCAAATTTTTGGTTTTCTTTTTTAAGGTTTTTGAATTGTTGTAGTTCCTTGTCAAAATACATGCAAATATTTTTTTTTAATTAGCAGTTTTTTGCTCTTTAAGCGATTTAATATATACTTATCCACCTGAAAATCTTGAATTTTTCCACGTAAGTGTGACAAGTGTGACAACGTCATTGCGATTGATGTATATAAAAATGACGTCACCAGCAAAAATATTTTTGTTTCCAAATTAAGGCTCTTGATGAATTTTCTCAAACTTCTGAGCTATCCAGATCGTTTTTTTTTCAGAATTCCTAGGGTGCTAATTTTCCCAAAAAAGATATGGAGCCATTTTCGAGAAAAAATACATATCTATATATATAAAAACTACCTGTGAATATATATATATATATATATATATAGTATATACAACAGCTAGTATATATATATATATATATATATATATATATATATATATATATATATATATATATATATATATATATATATATATATATATATATATATATATGTTTTTAACTAAGTAAAACTTGCGAATATACAACATTCTTTGCTGTCCCATTGTCTGTGCATATAAACAGATTGTCAGGTTTACCGACTCTTGAACATCCAACATATAATGGTCCATGGGAAAACAATCCGTATTCAGATCTATACCTCATGATTCTAATGATTGCCCTTGAGCTTTGTTGATGGTAATTGCTAATCGAACATTCCCTTTGTTGCCGTCGTCATTTATGTATCCCCCTGTGCCCCCCGGCGTCCCCGTTTTAGTTGTGTCCCTGTGTCCCGGTCGTCATTTATATTCCCTGTGTCCCGGTCGTCATTTGTATCCCGGTGTCCCGGTCTGTATATACATTCGTTTTTGAAATGGTATATGATGAAATAAATTTTGTATTTTTCCCCTTTTTTCTTTTTAGTTTTTTTGTTTTTTTTTCTTTTTTTCTTTTTAGTTTTTTTTATTTATATTTTTTTTAGTTTTGTATTTCTCCTTTATTTTTCATTTTTTTTTCCTTTTTTTTTTTTTTCTTTTTTAGTTTTTTAGTTTTTTAGCTTTTTTAGTTTTTTTATTAGTTTTTAGTTTTTTTTCTTTTTAGTTTTTTTGTAGTTTTTACCTTTTTTTTTTTAGCTTTTTTAGTGTTTTTTTACTTATGTCCTGGTCGTCATTTATACTCCCTGTGTCCCGGTCGTCATTTGTGTCCCGGTGCTTTGTTGATGGTGATTGCTAATCGAACATTCCTTGTGTCCCGGTCGCTTTCTCTTTGAGTGTCCCGGTCGTCATTTATATTCCCTACTAGCTGTTGGGGTGGTGCTTCGCGCCACCCCAACACCTAGTTGGTGGGGCGCTTCGCGCCCCCCAAGCCCCCCCCCCCCGCGCGCGTAAGTCGTTACGCGCCATATTAGTTACGCGCCATTGTAGTTGTGTCCCTGTGTCCCACCTGTGAATAGAGATAGATATAAATATATGTTTTTAACTACGTAAAACATGCGAATATACAACATTCTTCGCTGTCCCATTGTCTGTGCATATAAATAGATTGTCAGGTTTACTGACTCTTGAACATGCAACATATAATTGTCCATGGGAAAAACAATCCGTATTCAGATCTATACCTCATTATTCTAATGATGTGTCCCTGTGTCCCGGTCGTCATTTATATTCCCTGTGTCCCGGTCGTCATTTGTGTCCCGGTGTCCCAGTTTGTAATTTCTCTTTGAGTGTCCCGGTCGTCATTTATATTCCCTGTGTCCCGGTGTCCCGGTCGTCATTTGTGTCCCGGTGTCCCGGTCTGTAATTTCTATTCGAACAATCCCTGTGTCCCGGTCGTCATTTATAAATCCCGCCTGTGCCCCCGGCGTCCCCGTTGTAGTTGTGTCCCTGTGTCCCGGTCGTCATTTATATTCCCTGTGTCCCGGTCGTGATTTGTGTCCGGGTGTCCCAGTCTGTAATTTCTCTTTGAGGTTCCCGGTCGTCACTTATATTCCCTCTGTCTCGGTCGTCATTTGTGTCCCGGTCTGTAATTTCTCTTTGAGTGGTTTTTCTTTTTAGTTTTTTACCTTTTTTCTTTTTTCAGTTTTCTTTTTCTTCTTTATTTTTCAGCGTCACTATGAAGTACATATCGACGAACCTTTGTTTTTTTTAACTTAAATCTGGTAGGCATTGATGACCTTATCCAAGTCAAAATCCCAAACCCAATCATCATCGCTATCATTTTCAGTTTTGATACGTTTTGACTCTCGCTGTCCAGGTGGATTTTCATCTAACTGCGCGGTTTTGCGTTCTTTAGCCGCAAGCCTGTTTTCTTGCTGTTCTTGTGATTCCCCGGCACGCTTTCTTTTCTTACTTTCTCTATCAGCTGCAAGCCTGTTTTCTTGCTGTTCTTGTGATTCCTCGGAATGCTTTCTTTTCTTACTTTCTCTATCAGCAGCAAGTTTTTTGGCATAAACTCTTTGAGCAGCTTCCTCGGCTGTTGCCATTGTAGGTTCTTCAGTCATTTCACAATTAAACATTTTTCCGTGAACAAATGTCTTAAATACCGTTAATGACGTCACCGTCATAGCAAAAATGACGACAACTAACTTCACGACGTCAGTCGACACAGAAACATGACGTCACCTGACAGACAGACAACTTATTTTTATATATATAGATAGATATATATATATTAATATATATATATATATTTTCTTTTTAGTTTTTTTGTAGTTTTTACCTTTTTTAGTTTTTTTCTTCTTTTGTATTAATGCTAAAGCCAAGGTTCAAACCTGGAGCCTCTCGGACCTAGAACCTGAAACATAACGCTTTACCAACTCAGCTACTTCGGCTTGAATACATTCGTTTTAAGCAGCTTCCTCGGGTGTTGCCATTGTAGGTTCTTCAGTCATTTTACAATTAGAAACTTCTCTTTCAACGGTCTTCTTACAATTAAAAATTTGTCTTTGAACGATATTCTTAAATACCTGTGTCCTGGTCGTCATTTATATTCCCTGTGTTCCGGTCGTCATTTGTGTCCCGGTATCCCAGTCTGTAATTTCTCTTTGAGTGTCCCGGTCGTTATTTATATTCCCTCGGTCCCGGTCGTCATTTGTGTCCCGGTCTGTAATTTCTCTTTGAGTGTTTTTTCTTTTTAGTATTTTTTAGTTTTTTACATTTTTTCTTTTTTCAGTTTTCTTTTTCTTCTTTATTTTTCAGCTTCACTATGAAATACATATCGCCGAACCTTTGTTTTTTTAACTAAAATCTGGTAGGCATTGATGACCTTATCCAAGTCAAAATCCCAAACCCAATCATCATCGCTATCATTTTCAGTTTTGATATGTTTTGACTCTCGCTGTCCAGGTGGATCTTCATCTAACTGCGCGGTTTTGCGTTCTTTAGCCTCAAGCGTGTTTCCTTGCTGTTCTTTTGATTCCTCGGCACGCTTTCTTTTCTGACTTTCTCTATCAGCAGCAAGTTTTTTGGCATAGACTCTTTGAGCATCTTCATCGGCTTTTGCCATTGTAAGTTCATCAGTCATTTTAAACTTAAACATTAATAGATTTCTACGTGAACATATATGTCTTAAATATCTTTAATGACGTCACCATCATAGCAAAAATGACGACAACTAACTTCATGACGTCAGTCGACACAGAAACATGACGTCACCTGACAGACAGACACACAGACAGACAACACACAAACATGACGTCACCCGAGAGACCCACACACACACAGACAACTTATTTTTATATATATAGAAGATATATATATATATATATATATATATATATATATATATATATATATATATATATATATATATATATATATATATATATGTATATATATATATATATATATATATATATATATATATATATATATATATATATATATATATATATATATATATATATATATATATATATATATATATATATATATATATATATATATATATATATATATATATATATATATATATATATATATATATATATATATATATATATATATATATATATATATATATATATATATATATATATATATATATATATATATATATATATATATATATATATATATATATATATATATATATATATATATATATATATATATATATATATATATATATATATATATATATATATATATATATATACTAGCTGTTGGGGTGGCGCTTCGCGCCACCCCAACACCTAGTTGGTGGGGCGCTTCGTGCCCCCCCAAGCCCCCCCGCGCGCGTAAGTCGTTACGCGCCATATTAGTTATGCGCCATTGTAGTTGTGTCCCTGTGTCCCACCTGTGAATATAGATGGATTTATATATGTGTTTCAAACTACGTAAAAATTGCGAATAAACAACATTCTTGGCTTTCCCATTGTCTGTGCATATACAAAGCCGTATGTACTAATAATGACGTCATATGCAAACGCTCTTTTTACAAATAAACAAACATGCATCCACACAACTCGTTTTTATATAGATAGATAGATAGATAGATACAATACAAATTAACTGCGTAAAACTTGCGAATATACAACATTCTTCGCTGTCCAATTGTCGCTGCATATAAATACATTGTCAGGTTTACCGACCCTCGAACATGCAACGTACAATTGTCCATGGGAAAAACAATCAGTATTAAGATCTATACCACATTTTTCTAATGATTGACCTTGAGCTTTGTTAATGGTGATTGCAAATACTAATCGAATTGGGAATTGCAATCTTTTAAATTGAAAAAGCAGATCCGTTGGAATCATGGGAATGCGAGGAATAAGAACAGCCTCACCCTCATAAGGCCCTGTCAAGATTGTGGCCTCTATTAGGTTTTCCATTGTTTTTTTTTACGGCAAGTCGCGTGCCATTGCAAAGCTTTGGTGGGTTGATATTTCTTAAAAGTATTATTGGTACGCCTATTTTTAGTTGTACCACGTGTGGTGGAAACCCTGAAGGATCTATGGAATTTAAAAATTCAGATGGATAATTAACCACTTCATTTGGTTCCAAAACTGTGTCGACTGACTTGTAAAGGACTGCCTGGTCTTGAATCTTGGTCAAAACAATATTGTTGATTTCGTGGACGTCTATATTTTTGGGTGCGAGAATCGCTCTTTCACTTAGCCATTTATTATTTTTATAATTTTTTAGAATATTCGGAAATACTTTTTCAATCAATTCATTTTTGGACGTCACTAAATTACAGAAATCAGCAGGTAGTTGTATACGTCCTGAAATTGAGTCTACTGTTTGACCACAGTCATCGTTTTGCAATCGGACACGCATATTTGTAGTTAATTTTAATATTTTTACGTGTGCCCATAAATTAGAATTTTTTAGGCAAGCATTCATTTCGTCTGCAGGAGTTAAAATACGTAAAAATTGCGAATATACAACATTCTTGGCTTTCCCATTGTCTCTGCATATACAAAGCCGTATTTACTAATAATGACATCATATGCAAACGCTCTTTTTACAAACAAACAAACATGCATACACACAACTCGTTTTTATATAGATAGATAGATAGATAGATACAATACAAATTAACTGCGTAAAACTTGCGAATATACAACATTCTTCGCTGTCCAATTGTCGCTGCATATAAATAGATTGTCAGGTTTACCCACCCTCGAACATGCAACGTACAATTGTCCATGGGAAAAACAATCAGTACTAAGATCTATACCACATTTTTCTAATGATTGACCTTGAGCTTTGTTAATGGTGATTGCAAATGCTAATCGAATTGGGAATTGCAATCTTTTAAATTGAAAAGGCAGATCCGTTGGAATCATGGGAATGCGAGGAATAAGAACAGCCTCACCCTCAAAAGACCCTGTCAAGATTGTGGCCTCTATTAGGTTTTCCATTGTTTTTTTTTACGGCAAGTCGAGTGCCATTGCAAAGCTTTGGTGGGTTTATATTTCTTAAAGGTATTATTGGTACGCCTATTTTTAGTTGTAGCACGTGTGGTGGAAACCCTGAAAGATCTATGGAATTTAGAAATTCAGATGGATAATTAACCGCTTCATTTGGTTCCAAAACTGTGTCGACTGACTTGTAAAGGACTGCCTGGTCTCGAATCTTGGTCAAAACAATATTGTTGATTTCGTGGACGTCTATATTTTTGGGTGCGAGAATCGCTCTTTCACTTAGCCATTTATTATTTTTATAATTTTTTAGAATATTCGGAAATACTTTTTCAATCAATTCATTTTTGGACGTCACTAAATTACAGAAATCAGCAGGTAGTTGTATACGTCCTGAAATTGAGTCTACTGGGAGCTTTCCGTTTCCAATTGTCAGCAATTGATCCTAAAATGTTTGACCAGAGTCATCGTTTTGCAATCGGACACGCATATTTGTAGTTAATTTTAATATTTTTACGTGTGCCCATAAATTAGAATTTTTCAGGCAAGCATTCATTTCGTCTGCAGGAGTTGATCTAGGTATTATAGGTAATGTTTGCCTGAAATCTCCCGCAAGCAATATTAATGTGCTGCCAAAGGGTTTCGACTTCCCTCTCAAATCTTTCAAGCATTGATCCAGAGCCTCGAGCGATTTTTTGTGTGCCATTGTGCACTCATCCCAAATAATAAGTTTGCATTGCTGCAATACTTTACCCATCCCAGATGATTTGGAAATATTGCACGTGGGAGTTTCTGTAGAATGCAAATTCAGAGGCAATTTCAAAGCGGAATGAGCAGTTCTTCCACGAGGCAGCAATGTTGCGGCTATTCCGGACGACGCAATTGCCAACGCTATATCATTTTTTGATCGAATTGATGCCAGAATCAGTTTTATCACAAATGTTTTACCAGTACCTCCTGGCGCATCCAAAAAGAAAATTTCTCCAACGTTGTTATCGACACAATGGATTATCGAATCATAAATGTCTTTTTGTTCCGACGTTAGCTTGGAAATGTTATTTTGTACATACGACAATAGATCACTCGTACTGTAACTTTGTTCACGATCCAATTCTACACATGTCGAAACAGCAGCGATACGTAGTTTTACGTAGTTAAAAACATATATATATATTTATCTATATCCACAGGTGGTTTCGCGCCACCCCAACACCTAGTTGGTGGGGGCGCTTCGCGCCCCCTAAGCCCCCCCACGCGTAATTCGTTACGCGCCATATTAGTTACGCGCCATTGTAGTTGTGTCCCTGTGTACCACCTATGAATATAGATAGATTTATATATGTGTTTTGAACTACTTAAAACTTGCGAATATACAACATTCTTGGCTTTCCCATTGTCTTTGCATATACAAAGCCTTATGTACTTATAATGACGTCATATGCAAACGCTCTTTTTAAAAACAAACAAACGTGCAAACACACAACTCGTTTTTATATAGATAGATAGATAGATAGGTACAATACAAATTAACTGCGTAAAACTTGCGAATATACAACATTCTTCGCTGTCCAATTGTCACTGCATACAAATAGATTGTCAGGTTTACCGACCCTCAAACATGCAACGTACAATTGTCCATGGGAAAAACAATCAGTATTAAGATCTATACCACATTTTTCTAATGATTGACCTAGAGCTTTGTTGATGGTGATTGAAAATGCTAATCGAATTGGGAATTGCAATCTTTTAAATTGAAAAGGCAGATCCGTTGGAATCATGGAATGCGAGGAGTAAGAACAGCCTCACCCTCAAAAGGCCCTGTCAAGATTGTGGCCTCTATTACGTTTTCCATTGCTTATTTTTACGGCGAGTCGCGTGCCATTGTAAAGCTTTGGTGGGTTGATATTTCTTAACAGTATTATTGGTACGCCTATTTTTAGTTGTAGCACGTGTGGTGGAAACCCAGAAAGATCCACGGAATTTAAAAATTCAGATGGATAATTAACCGCTTCATTTGGTTCCAAAACTGTGTCGACTGATTTGTAAAGGACTGCCTAGTCTCGAATCTTGGTTAAAACAATATTGTTGATTTCGTGGATCCAATTCTACACATGTCGAAACAGCAGCGGTACGATTAGGTGAAGGCATTCCCAAATCCTGAAGAGGTTTGTTTGCCATACATACGCACAAATCGTCTATAATAACTAAAGTGTAGTTATAAATTTCTGATGTAAAATCAAAAGTCATATCTGACGTCTCTAACCGTTTTCGATGGAGTATATCTTCGGATATTTTCGATTTATATTTTCCCCACAACTCTGTAGGAGCTGAAGGGGAGCAAGTTGTTAGAATGATTCCAAACAATGCACGAATTTGACTTGGAGTTGACGTTTCGCACGCGTCATTGATGCAGTTATCCCAGTGTTGGTCATTCTCCAATAAATTCAGACCTTGGCATGCACTACGGTAAGTGTCATGTATAGTACTGTTTACAGTTCTCAAATACTCAAAGGACGTCGGACCGGGTACATTCACCAAAAGCAGGCGTAGAAAGAAGCATTCATGTTGATTGGGGTGAACGATGTAGAGTCTTCCTATCGTGGTATCTTTGAAGATGGTAGGTTGGCCGTCGACTGACTTACCCTGTTTTCGACGTTCAAATACTTTATTTTTAGTATTCCACGTGTAATACGAAGGCACTTCAGTATAAAGCAGTTTTTTTGCAAAAGAATCATTTTTGCATAGCGAAAGGAAAGCAGTTAACTTTATATCCGGTGGATTCAGGGCTCTTTGTTGCACGTTGGATTCCGAAAAATAAACACGTTGACTATTCTGTAAATGTACCGCTAAGTGAACAACAGCTGGACTACGTTCATGTATCAGAAATGAAAGAATTCGCCAAACAGCTTCATTACTGCTTATGTATCTTCCAGCCTGATATTGTACGATTTCGTCGATATCTTTGATTTCGGACTGCAAGCCAAAAACTGCCATGTCTTTGCCTTTGTTGACGTATTTACATATGTATTTGATTGCCTTTACGGAGTTACAGAATTCAACGTTTACATGTGCATTAAATGTTTTTGATAATAATGGGGAATATGGAACAACCCACTGGTTATCTACTTCGATGGTGGTACCGTTACGCTTCTTTATTATTGCTGTTTTACCGCCATCTTCAGTAGATCTTCTTCTATATTGTGGGTAACCATCATTGCCGGTAATTGTGTTGGGTACTAAAAGTCGAGGACATTGCTTTGTGCACCTTTGGCCATGCATGGTGAATTTTCGTTCAGTGCACCGCAAGGTCCGTGTATCATATTTTTTATAACAATATCATATAACCCTTATCGACATTTTCATCAGGTATTTCAGCGGAAATCACATCATCAATTTCGTTAGAAGTAATTTTATAATGTAGCCAGATTAGTATATGTGCGTGTGGCAATCCTCATTTTTGCCATTCCACTGAGTACATCCAGCATCGCACTGACCCAAACACTTCAAGTTTTACTATGTAGTTTATCAGTGATTTCAACTTTTGCCGGAAGACACGGGCCGTAATGTCATGTCTATGAACCACCGATTGTCCTTGAAGTAAAAGCTGCTGTATCTCGTCCCAAGATTGATTACATATAAATGTAATAAATAAATCTGGACGACCATAGAGACGAACATACGCAATAGCATCTTGAGCATATTCATGCATATGACGGGGACTGCCAGCATATGACGAAGGTAAAATCGTTAATCTTCCAACGTTTGTGGTATTACCGTCATTCACAACTACATCTCGCAAATGAATTTATTGTTCAGAGCGGAGCTTGGTCTGATTCAGACGGATAAATAGCAAACGTTCTGATTCAATTTTTACATACATATCAACGACGTATTGGTGAAACAATTGACGGCCTTTTAAAATATAATTGTCTTCATCCTGCCGAATCATTAGTCTATAGGAATAATAATGCATTGCATTGCATTTCTTATTCATTTCTTTGTTAATGGCTGGATTTATCAATTTAATATTAAAGTGATAGCCGTCGGCTCCATCCCAAAAAATGATAGACGCACTAAATTATTATTTTCGTGGAAAAGATGTTGCAATTGGGAAACGATTGTCCTTTCAACGTCGGGAGAAATTTCGCAACGTGCATTCAATTCAGAATTTCTATCACTGATGAAGTACAATTGCAAAAATCTATGATTCTCGCCTGAGAATGGTAGTAGGGACCCTGCTTTATGATAAATTTGCCCTTTTACTTTGAAAGTAGGCATAAATTAATCTGGATTTTCGATTTGGGCACCAAACGACGTCATTTGGAAACATGAGTTATATTTTCTGATCTGTGATAAAAAACGCTTAGATTCTGACGTAGTTCCAGTAAGCAAAGTCTTCAATGGCTCTGGTGGTGCAGCCAGTAGAGGAAGTTTAACTTTTCCTGAGGCGCAACACATTCCCATTGTTTCACCATTAAATTTCAAGGCCTTGCAATAGGGACAAATTTTAGACATAGTCCTCGGCACACTTTCTTTTGGTGATGTCTCTTTGAGACGCAAGCCTAATTTCACGCTGTTGCTGTGATTCCTCGGCACGCTTTCTTTTCTTACTTTCTCTATCAGCCGCAAGCCTGTTTTCTTGCTGTTCTTGTGATTCCTCGGCAAGCCTTCTTTTTCCCTTTCTCTTTTAGCAGCAAGTCTGGTTTCACCTTGCTCTGGTAGTTCCTCGGCACGCTTTCTGTTCTTACTTCCTCTATCAGCCGCAAGCCTGTTTTCTTGCTGTTCTTGTGATTCCTCGGCACGCTTTTTTTTCTTATTTTCTCTATCAGCAAGTTTTTTGGCATAGACTCTTTGAGCAGCTTCCTCGGCTGTTGCCATTGTAGGTTCTTCAGTCATTTTACAATTAAACATTTTTCCGTGAACGAATGTCTTAAATACCTTTAATGACGTCATCGTCATAACAAACATGACGACAACTAACTTCATGATGACATGACATGATGACATGAAGTCACTCGACAGACCCACAGACAAACAACTTATTTATATATATATGGATTATTGCCCGTTTTTAAAGATAGTATACTATCTTTATGTCATGGTTGTGTCACCATGCATAGTATGGTGACACAACTATTGGGTTGTATGTGCCAATTTTTAGAAAATAAGAAGTCCACCCAATAATGGACCCCAGATCAAAGAAGTTGTTGTACCAGAGAACTGGCAATCCTACGTTTGAATTAAAGCTAACAAAAAAAAAAAAAAAAAAAAAAAAAACAACGTAATCATTGCCCTAAGAATAAATTTTTTTTTTTTGATAATTTCATAACATAATTTCAGTAATTCTGGTAATTTTACTGGACAATATAAAAATGAATGTATATTCGGTGGGCATATTTTGCGGCAAGGTTGGGGGACAGGCTTGCTCCTTTTCCTTGTAATAAAGACCCAGCAATAGAAACGTTGACTCAACGCCTTATGCGCCAACAACGGCTCTAGACGATCTTTATCCTCCTTTATCTTTTGTACGAATTTATTTCGTTAGTAAGACAAGAGGATTGAGGACAATTCTTTTTAAATTCAAAGGTTTTTTAAAATACTTCGAAAACTCTGCTGAAAAGGCTATTGAATGTAAAATAATTTAGATACACTCACCGTTTTTCATTGTTTTTCTTTAAAACAGAGATGAGGAAATCCAGCATCGACGTAAGTCTTAGCACATACCGTAAATTGTCATCTTTGTCACTAGATCGGGCCTCTAGATCTGCATACATTTTTTCAATATCCTCGCGTTTTGCTTCTATTTCAGCCTTTTCTTTTTCAATCCCCTAAAAATATGCTTTTCTTATTTTGCCATTTCGTCCATGTTCTTTTTATAAATACAATGTCAATTAGAATTGGTAAGTATACTCCAATTTTGATGGATATTATTGAATATGATCATGTATGCTGTATAGTACAGGAATTTGTAAGAAATTTTATAACATGTGCTATACAGTAAATGGATTCTAAGCATTTCTTATGCCCTAATTTTTAGTTAAGACCTTAATTTAGTCATTTAGAGACATTGACTTGAAGTCCTCCAAAATCACTTTGTTTTTTTTGTACAAACTGGAGGCATTGTAAGATTTTTAAAGTTGTTTTGCATTTGCGTAAGAGTGGTAAATCAAACAGTTCGTGGTAACGACCCGGCTCAATAGGAACCGAAACTCTAAAAGATGGAATTTTAAATAGTTACATCAAAAGAATTGCATTTTTATGGTGATTTTAAATATGTAAGTTTCATCAAGTTTAGTCTTACCCATCAAAAGTAAGAGAGCCTGAGAAAATTTGCCTTATTTTAGAAAATAGGGGGAAACACCCATTAAAAGTCATAAAATCTTAACAAAAATCACACCATCAGATTCAGAGTATTAGAGAACCCTACTAGAAAGTTTCAAGCTCCTGTCTACAAGAATGTGGAATTTTGTTGTTTTTTTTTGCCAGAAGACACATCACGGATGCGTTTTCTGGCAGATCTAGAGTTTATTAGTTTTTTTGTTGTTTTTTTTTTCCCAGGGGTGATCGTATCGATTCAGTGGTCCAAGAAGTTCGCAAGAGGGCTCATTATAACAGAAATTAAAAGTTCTAGTGCTCTTTTTAAGTGACCAAAACTTGGAGGGCACCTAGGCCCCCTCCCACGCTTTTTTTCCCGAAGTCACCTGATCAAAATTTCGAGATAGCCATTTTGTTTAGTATAGTTGAAAAACCTAATAATTATGTCTTTCGGGACGACTTAATCCCCCACAGTCCCCGGGGGAGGGGCTGCAAGTTACAATTTTTACCATTATTTATATATATATATATATATATATATATATATATATATATATAGTAATGGTTATCGAGAAGTGTACAGACGATATCAGGGGGACTTTTTTCGCATTGAGGGAAGGGGGTGTTACGTGGGAGGATCAATCCATGCAGGAATTTATCATGAGGGAAGTGAATTTCCATGAAGGGGGCGCAGGATTTTATAGCATTATTAATAAAAACAATGAGAAAATAAATAAAAAAAGCTTTTCAGCTGGAAGTAAGGAGCAGGATTAAAACCTAAAACAAACAGAAATTATTACCCAAACAAGAGGATTCGTCTCCTCTACAATACCTCGCTCTTTACGCTAAAGAATTTTTAGTAATTTCAATTGTTTATTCTACGGCCTTTGTGATTCAAGGGTCATTATTAATGAGTTGGGACAAAATTCAAGCTTTAGTGTAAAGAGCGAGGTATTGACGAGGAGGCAACCCCTATGTAATAAGACTATTCAAATATAGAAGTTCGTTACGTAAGTTAATTCTTAAGTTACGTACATTTATTACCAATAAAAAGGTTCGTAAAAAAATAAAAAGTTCTAGTTGCCTTTTTAAGTAACCAAAAATTGGAGGACAACTAGGCCTCCTTCTCTACCCCTTTTTTTATCAAAATCGTCCGATCAAAACTATGAGAAAGTCATTTAGCCAAAAAACAAATTAATATGCAAATTTCGTTTTAATTATTCATGTGCGGTGAGCCAAAATCAAAACATGTATTAATCAAAAACCTTCAGAAATTAAATAATAGAAATAAGTTTTTTTTTAACTGCGAGTAAGAAGCTACATTAAAACTTAAAACGAACAGAAATTGTGCCGTATATGAAAGGGGTGGTCCCCTCCTCAACGCCTCGCTCTTTACGCTAAAGTATTTTTAGTAATTTCAGCTATTTATTCTACGGCCTTCGTAATTCATGGGTAAGAATTGGGACAAAATTCAAGCTTTACTGTAAAGAGCGAGGTATTGACGAGGGGGCTAATCCCCTCATATACGTAATAAAAATATACAAATATAGCAGTTCGTTACGTACGTTAATTCGTAAGTTAAGTATATTTATTACTAATAAAAACGTTCTTAAGAAATAAAAAGTCCTTCTCTTATCAAAATCGTCCGATCAAAACTAGGAGAAAGCCGTTTAGCCAAAACAAAATTAATATACAAATTTCGTTTTAATTATTCATATGCAGTGAGCCAAAATCAAAACATGCATTAATTCAGAAACGTTCAGAAACAAAATAGAAAAAAAACTAATTTTTTTAATTGCAAGTAAGGAGCTAAGAACAGGAATGTAAGTTTTTACATTCCTGTAAGGGATGTAAGTTTTTATTTTTTAACTGAAAGTAAGGAGCGACATTAAAACTTGAACAGGAATTATTCTGTATATAAAATGGGTTGTCCTTTCCTCAACGCCTCGGTCTTTACGCTGAAGTTTTTATGGTTTTAAAAAGTAGAGTTGTGAGAAAGAGTCAAACTTTAGCGTAAAGAGCAGGGCGTTGAGGAGGGGACAATCCCTTTCACATACGGAATATTTCTGTTCGTTTTAAGTTTTAATATCGCTCCCTACTTGTAGTTAAACAACTTTTTTTTTATTATTTAATAGTCTGCAAGAGCCAAGTCCCAAGCTGCCTTTCAAAGGAAATGTCAAATACCCTCCACGGGTATAAATTCTGAGCATTCCCTATCTTTTTAATCATATTGTACTCAAGTGGCAAAGCGAAAAGTAGAAAAATACTGCTTATAAAAATATCTATATAAAAAATATGAATTCCTCAAAATATATATAAGAAACAAATATAATGTATATTATATTTATATTAATATTATATATTAATATATTATTAATATATATAATATATAATATATATATATATATATATATATATATATATATATATATATATATATATATATATATATATATATATATATATATATATATATATATATATATTAAATTTGATATAATATATATCAAATAAAAAAACAAGTTTTTATTTTTTAACTGAAAGTAAGGAGCGACATTAGAACTTAACACGAATAGAACTTATTCCGTATAAGAAAGGGACTGTTCCCTCCTCAACGCCCCGCTTTTTACGCTAAAGTTTGACTCTTTCTTACAACTCTACTTTTCAAAACAATAAAAAATTTCCAGCCCCCAAAGTTCAACTTGCAGCCCTTCCCCCAGAGAAAGTGGGGGATTAAGTCGTACTCAAAGACATAGTTATTAGATATTTCGACTATGCTGAACAAAATGGCTATCTAAAAATTTGATCCGGTGACTTTGGGTAAAATGAGCTCGGGAGGGGGCCTAGTTGCCCTCCAATTTTTTTCGCCACTTAAAAAGGGCAATTCTTTTGATGTATCTATTGGTAACAAAATTCAATTTTTTAGAGTTTCAGTTACTATTAGGCCGGGTCGCTCCTTACTTACAGTTCGTAACCACGAACTGTTTAATATATAGGGCAACGTTTATATGCATGCTTGTCTATCCTTTATGCGTTACTAAACCACTCATCCAATCGTCATAGAACACTGAGAAGTCATTGAGCACCCCCCCCCCGCACAAACGTTACAAAATTAAAATTTAAATGAGGGAGGGGCATAAAAAGTTTGGGGTTTTGAGTTTGAGTCCTTTTTGTCGCTGATCAAGGTGAAATTTCATCCTCTACCTAGGATATAACAATACTCTATTTTGGAGGGAGGGAATTGTGGTCAAAATAGGGTCTAGAAACTCAAAAGGCTGCAAAAAGAGGCTATAAAAATCCAGCAAGTAGCTTAGACCCAAGCAGGGATTTTCGTTGAGCCAGCCATAGTTTTGCCTTAAAACAGGATGATATGGAGAAGTGTTTGACAATGTGCCGACTTCTGACGGCTTAACGCTGCAACCAGTTTCTAGCAGTAGTAATTTCGAAATTTTACAGGAAACTAAGGTTAGATAAATTTTCTTCTTTTTTTAGGCTTTATTTTTAACGCTTTTACAAGTCAATGCAGTAAGCTAATTAGGAAAAAAGCAGAGATATTTTGATTTATAAAAAACATCATGGATACATTCCTGTTTCATTTCCAAAATATAAATTGTTTTATTTGAATTTCACCTGTTCGTCGATAGTTTTGTTAATTCCAAAGTTTATTGTTGCAGAAACGCACGCAGGATTTGTTTTTGTTTTTTTAGTGGAGGAATGATGAAAAAACTTATTTTTTGGTATTAAGGACAAGAAATGCACAGAAATTGGGAAAAATTTAGAATATCGGAAGAAAGGAATGGGCTTTGACGCCACCTGCATACCCCACAACATCATTGTACAAAAACTGAGTTTGAAAAATTGAAAGACTAAAGTAGGCCAAGAACTATTGCTATAAGGTCCACCCAGAGAGCTCTTAGATCTAAATGCTTGGTTTGCTTTGGAGATTTTCCTATGATTTTTCTGAAGATCTATTAGTCAAGAAGGAATAAAAAACAAATTAAGCCAATTTCATCCCATATTGTAGTGCTCCAATTACTTACATCTAACACAAATTATCCATCAGAAGTCCTTGTTTACCGTGTGTACAACTTGGTTAACCCTCGCCAGGCTATTTCGTGTTATGAAACTAGATACTTAGAACTAAGGAGGGAAATATTGTTAAGCAAATGACTCAGTTTTTTATTCAAATATTTGCCAAAAATAGTCAAATACTTTTATCAAGGCAACTTTTTATCACGAGGAACGAATTAAAGGAATTAGATGATGGAGAAATATTGTCTTTATTTAGTTTATTTAAGGTGGTAACTTCTGCTACTTCCTTGCTCTTTTTATAAGACTTTTTTTACATTATCAGCTTTTGTTGAAAATATATAAATTACTGAAAAAATGGAGCTTTGAGCATTTACTGAAGATTTGATTACTAACCTCAATGATTTCCATTAGTCCTTTAATCTTCTTCAATAATATTGCTTTTTCTTTTTTCAGTTCATCAATAGCCAAAAAAGCGCCAGTGATATTTGTATCCTTTTGTCTAAGTTGAGAGGAAGTAGGGGGGCCACCATCGTCCTGTTTGGCTCTAAGATAGTCACGCATGTTTCGAAGCGAGTTGCTTCCAGAAGGTGTGGTACTAAATGATTGTATTTGGCTGCCAGGTGTACCGCTTGGGATTTCCCTCTGTAAGGAACTTAGCATTGTACCAGGTCTCTTCCTTTCTGCTTCTGTAGTAGATACATTATCCAATTGGCTAAAACCAGATTGAAACGCCTTTTTTGAACTTCTTGGAAGTACATTCTTAGAATTTACACCCGTGGGATTATTGCGATTTATAAATGAAAATTTCATCAAGCTTTTCCCGTTTGTTTCACTAGGATTACTATCGGAGAAGTTCTGAAGCTCAAAAGTACTTTGTTCCGTTGCTAGGATATTGTTGTGCATAACGCTCGGCGACAATGGATTCTCATATTTCTGACTGCACGAGGGAATAGGACTTGACTTCCCGTCCTCATCATCTCGCTTCAGAGTAGTGTTGGGCTGTCTTTTAATAGAGCTTCTACTATAATCTTGGCTTGTGATGATGGATGATTTATTAGGAAATATTTCTCGCTTGGTATTGAACAGACTTAATGGAGAGTCATGTGTAGTTTTGTCTTCTTTGAAAGGAGTTTTTAAATTTTCAAATTTATAGTCACCATCAATTGTATTTGAGCTTCTTTGATCGTCAAATTTCGTTAAGGAGTCAAGTTCCTCAAGATTTTCTTGATTCTGAAGCTTGTTTGTGTTCTTGGGTAGAATAAAATAATCGTCAGAAGAATCAATAATTTCGTATGACTTTTTACGCCATGTGCCTTGGTTTGGATGCTTCATTTTGTGATTATTCGTTTCCATGCTCAGAATTTCAGGATCAACAGATTCTTCCCTCGCATCGCTTGAGCTGTTACCTAAATCAATTTTTTTTCTAGCAAAGTTTAACCCAAAATTCTGGGCTGATTCCTGTAAATTTATCGCCTTCCAAACATTGCTTTGGAGATCCTCCTGATTTATTCTTTGTCCATCTGTCTTAATATCATCCCTCGGATTGCCCAAGCGAAAATTTTCAGATTCAACACTAATTACTTTTTGCTTAGATCTTTCATCGAGTTCATTTTGAAATTTCCCTAAAATCTCTTTTGACTTTACAGAAAACCGTTCAGGTGAATTGTGAAATTCCATTTGAAAAGCTTTGTAATCTATTGAAGATGCAGAATCTTCATGAGGTTTAGTAAGCGACCGAAAGGAATTATTTCTTATAGCATGACCAACATGAGGAAGTGCTCCAACACTTTCTGCAGTGGATGCGGGATCTGCGTTTGTATTTCTTGCCACTAACCTTTTTGCATTTCCAACTTCCATCCCACAACTAAAGTCAGAAGAGCTTGCGAAGGATTCCCCATACTGCGGGACATGATCTTTGTCTGTTTCTTCTGGGATGAGTCCAACACTTTTTTGTGCTTTTTCTTCTATACTAGGCATCGTATATCCAGTAATTGTTCCATCACTACCTATAAAAGACGGATTCATCACAGAATCACTTTCAGTTAGTGTTGCAAACTGTGGGTGTTGTTTTTCATGCATAAATGGATCAAAAGTACCTTTAATTGGTTTTTCTGGCTTCATAAGAATGTTACTTTCCAAGGTGTCAGCTGAAACCAAGGCTTCGACACAACTTTCCACGGTAATATTTGTAAAAGTCTCATACCGACTATCAATAGCTTTGTTTTGAAATAAAGCACGATCTTCAGGCAAAGGTTCAAGAAGATTTCGCTTTTCACTCTCTTTTCCAAATTCATTCTGTTGTTGTGTGTTCGTATTCGTAGACTGTTGATAAGAGTATAGACTTACGTCTGGATCCGTAATATTTTCTGACCTCTCAGAACGGTCAATATTTTCAGCTTGCTTTGCCAGTATGACAGATAATGGAGAATCTCCATTAGACTCTTTCACTGATGTAACATTAGTTTTATTTATGCCTTTATCAAGCAGAAGTTCATTTTCCTCTATATGTGTATTTTCTCTTGTCGCAGCATCACAAAGTTGGGTATATTCACAGTCTTTTTGCAATCCGGCGTAACCAGAACTGAGATCTTTTAACAATATCTCATTACCTTTTACCTGCTGATGAACGGACTCTCGAAGATTATCAGCAATTTTCCCTTTACATCCTTTACTGTAATGGTCGGTTTTCATTCCCAAAGGTGGATTTTCATATTCCTCCTTTGAATTACGCTTATCAGGAGAGTCATTAGACTTTGAGTAGAAAGAGTACCCAGAAGTGTGAATCTCGTCAATTTTTTCAGCCTCTGTTTTACCAGTTTCAATATTATATGATGAAGCTGCTTCAGTTATTGAACGTGCAGGATCGTGGGAACAGCAGGGATCAATATAATCACACCGTATTTGACTTAGTCTGCTAAGAGTTCGATCATATCTTGAGTGTTTTATACTTCTAAGATTAGCATTAAAACGTTCAGTACTATTACTGATATTATCTAGACATTGTCCTATTGTACTATCAACTTCTTTCTGGGTGTCAAAATTACTGGCACCAATTATTGGATTTGGTGGATTTTCGACACTCTCATTGGCAATATCAGATTGAAAAATTGCAGAAGTTCTAACGGGCATGTTGAATTCAAAATCACTTAAATCTTTCGTACTTTTTTGACTCGTCTGTAATTTGGAAAAGACATCAATACTCTCAAGTTTCGATTTATCGGTATTTTCATTATTTTCTTGTTCATTTTTGTTTTCTGAATAAGTGCTACCACGGATTTCATAGGAACGGAAGTCTTTCTTGTCTGGTTTGAGAAATAAAGATGTTTCTTTACCCGAAATGTGTGCAGACAAATTTTCATTTTTTAAATTGTTTTCACGTGATTTTTCGGTGTCCAGTCTGTTGGATTTTGGATCATCAACCGGTATATTTTTTAAGTTTTCTGAGACTACCTCAGAATTAAACAATGATACTGAAGGGGCTTTATCACTCTCTTCAGATATTTTATAGAGGGGTATTTTAATACTTTCTTTATTACTAAAACCTGAAGTTTCATCGAAAATGTTTGAGTTTCCTATTAAATTTTCTGTGTTATTTGGATGACCTGATAAATATACTCTGTGAGCGTTCGGGTTTGCAGAGCTTTCCACACGGGAATTATCCTGTTCTATCCAAAGGATATCGGAGCTACTATCACAGCTTTTAGTCATTTCCAAATGTTCAGATGGTAGCATTTCATTTTCACAGACCCTTTTAGCAAAGGTTTTACTTGTACATGAACTTTGACTATCGGACAGCTTCTGAGAGCTCAAGTTTGACACAATCCCTGAATCCTCTTGATTTTCTTGACGGATAGCACCAGTTGGTTTATGAAGAACTCGCATTATTTGATCATCACTTAGGTCTGGTTTGCTGTCTTTTTTTAAAACTCGAACAAAAGATGTTTCTTCAATCAAATTACTGTCTGTTTCATTTGTACCAACAACTACAAGCAACCGGTCGTTTACCTGACCAGTTTCTAAGGAAGCAACCATAGAATATTGGGATTTACATGTTTGCTCAACATTACCTGGCTCTTTAAAAGTTTCTTTACTTGACACTTCTTCCTTACAAATGAATTCTTGAACTAACTTTTCGTGAGTTTTATTTTTTTGGGTTTCAACTTTGTTAGACAATTTTTCATTCAAAATATGGTTTGTTCCATACTTACTAGTATTATTAGGCTGTTGAGCTTCAAAAATATGTCTACTGTCTACTGTTTTAAGTGGATTTGAATTACAAAGCGATGAATCCACCTCCTTTTTTCTAGTATTTTTCTCTTCTTTGTAGGCCCCTTCTGCATCAAAAACATTATCAAGGATCAATTCTCGGTCAGAACTACAGTTGGCAAAACCAAATTCATTCTGAGTTTGATTTTCGGAACTAAAATCACTTTTAAAATGGCATGATTTTGCACCAGGTGAGCCAGCCGTAGGCTTTTGTTTATTATACTTTGGAGCATCTTTCTTTTCTTGCTTGCTTTTTACCAGTTCTGTATTAGTTTGCCCTTGTGTTCTATTATGACGTTGTCCTGTATTTATGTTACGTAGTTTTTGCTTCGAGAGGTGGCCTTGAGCACAACTATTCAGTTTCTTTGAACCAATATTTTCCATTCCTATTTTTTCAATTACCTCTTTGTCATTGATAATCTTCCCGGTAGACTTTCGTAGCCAAAGTTTCCTTAAGTTACCATCTGAGCATATCTGACTCTCCATAGGATGCTTACTTTTATATTTTACTGGAACAATGTTTCCCACATAATCAATTGGCTCTACTCTTCTCTTTAGTGAACTAGAGATTGGATTTCCCAAAACTGAGTTTTTATCTACATAATTTTGAGGAAAACTTCTTCTAGGAAACTCACAAGAATCATTACGAGTTGAATTTAAAGAACAGAGTACTTCACTAGAATGATTTGAGGGCTCCATAAGTTGACGCTCATGCTGTCTCAATTCATCCATCTCTGATCTGAAATCATCATTGTTTTTCGGTTGACCTTCGAGGTCATAATTTGCAAGGTTTTTTGTTTTTTTCGCATGTAGACCTTTTATTTTTTGCTTGTTTACGGGTTGATTTTGGTCCCTTATATTTTCCAAAGATCCCCTTTGGTGATTTTCAAAGTAATAATGTCTTGAAAATTCCCTTCCACAAGTTTTTGCTTTGAGCGTTTCTTGCATGCATTCTTTATTCGGAAGAAAAGATTCACGACTCTCTAGAGGCTGGGTTTTCTCAGCTTCGCTTTTTTCTGAGCCATTTTCTCTTTCATTGCTGGAACTTCTATACAGGCTAACGTCAACTGTAGGTGGTAATTTGTTTGAAAAGGATCCCGCTGTGGCAATCTTTTCTTTATTTCTCAAGTTAAAGCCCTTTAACTTTTGTTTCAATTCTAAGATGGAGATAATCCCCGTGGAGTCTTTACTGGTACCCATTGATGATGATACAATTGACTTATTTGTTGCACACTTCTGGTTTCTTTGCTGTTTGGGGCTAGAAACTTCTCCAGTATTTCGTTCGTTAGTAATTTTATTTCTAAGCTTACGAAGTTCATCGTAAGTCAACCCAAATTTTTTACTAGTTGATATTTTTGAAACGTCGGTTAAAGTTTTATATCCACGGCATGTTTTTATACTCTCCTTTTCTTTTTCAAAAGTTTGTTTTTGATAATTATTGGCAATTACAGATGAAACTTTTGAGCCAATTTCTTGGTTTTCTTCCAAATGTGGCGTTTGTTCTTTTTTACTTTTTGCGCTACTTTTCTTACGTTTTCTGGCTAAGCGTTCCACAATTCTAGTAGATTTAGAATACTGAGGAAATCTGAGTGGAGACAAGATTGAACGTTCTTGTCTCATATTTTGCGACAATGATTCAACGAGGTTACAATTTTTCAGCCATTCTAGAGTTGAATTATAACTTGGATCACGTAGAGCTTTTGCACCTTTCTTTAGTTGATTTTTACTTGCTTTTTTGAAATGAATCAACTCAGTGACACTTGCTATGGATGGACTCCTTGGACAAGTGTTTTCGCCATCTACATAAACGTGTCTAAAGGGACGCAGTGCTCTTCTAGAGGTAACAAGATCAACCATTCTATTGTTTAAACATCTTAAATTTGAACAAATAAGGAAATCACTGCATATAAATTTGGACGATGTGCATTGGCAGTATGTTTCATCTTCAGCTACACTAAAAGTTTTTTGACGCAACAGTTTACCGTTCACTAGCGTATAAGTATCTTTAATGTCCGTGATAATAGAAATATCTGAGCAAGCGCAGAATTTTATGTCGTCTATTTCTACCTCTATGTCAGATACACATTGACAAAACATACTTGAATTAATAGGATCAGTAAACTGCATATGATTTTGACAGCTTGATCCATTCTGTATATTAAATATTGATTTGAATGAGATTGCTGGCATCGTTATCAAGTTATCCCTGTAAAATATATTCGTGTTAAAAAGGAAATAAACTAATGAAAACTGGGATAAATAAATTGGTGTTAAAAAAGGGACTAAGGCTAAAATTAATTTTAGCGAACATCTATAAAAATTCACCATGATATTTTTACAAAAATTAGAACTAAGCATAGGGCCTCTAATAGACGGACAGTAAAAATTAGAGCTGCATTTCTTCAAATAGCACCTACTTTACTTTCCAAGTCAATTTATGAAATAACTCGTGGAAAGTGAAAAAAAAAACTTCTTTTGTCTTAATTTAGAAGGAAGACATATTTGTCATAAACGTCATGGTATTCTAACATACCATTGAAAAGGGTAATAGAATGCTTAAGATCGAAGGTCATAATGCGCATAGTCATGATAGAGTTGCATAGCCTTCTTGAAACATAAAAACAGATCAACAGGTATTGCTAGAAATCATTTCTGGATGCTAAAGTCAAGAAAAATAGTGTTAAGTTCATTATACTCTGCTGCTTAATAAGCTTTGAGCAAAAGAAGGGACTAGTAATGACAGTCAGTAATTGCAAAACTCGTTAAGAATATTATAATGGAAATACCTATGTTCATTCTATGAATCTCCATGGGAAAAAAGCTTTAGCCACTTATTTCCCTCAACCATGCTTGCATCCATGAATCAGCCCTTCGTAGCTAACATTTGGTAGTAACATCTATTACAATTTGATTCTAATTTGGATAGTTATACATAACAGCTAGAGAAATTACACAGTACTTTCTCGTTAAAACATGTGGTTATAACTTCAAAGCAAAAAGACGAGCAAGAGCTAAAATCTAAAATCGTAAGCTCTCGGGATATAAAGATTTTGACAGAATATTTAAATAAAAATCCCTTCTAGAAATGCTGACGGCCATTCTCATCGTATGGAGTGTGGCTTGCTGTTCGTTGGAAAATACTTTTTCATATCCATTCCTGTCCAAAAGATTCCTGCCGAAAGCGGTCGGTAAAAAGGCGTATGTGTTTAGCGCATAATAAGGCAGGACGCACTCTCAAGGAATCTTCCAATACCTCCCATGTATACATTTGGAGCTTGCCTGACGTTCCTGAATTAGTGATTTCGGTGATTTTTATGTCAATAGAAATAAAAAAAATCTGATACATATTTGGATCTAATCAAATCCTAAAGCCGACAATTATTTTTTTTCATAATTCCAAAATAATTATAAAACCTGTTTCGGGTTTGCATTCTAGATTGCTATACTTGACACTGTTGTTGTGGGGCATTAAAAAACAGAGCAAAAAATTTTTTATTCAACAATCAGAAACGTATTTCTATAATATATACGTCCTGGATGCAGTCCCTTCAAATACTTTACATATTTGTGTTCCGAAGTCAAAAATTCCCCTCAAAAGACTAGATCCAGCTGCAATCGGAGCGCGTGAGGATGTATAAATTACACCAAGGGACTATCCCCTCGGATTTTTCAGGAGCGATTCAGTCAAGTATTAGTTTGTTGCAACCTATTTAAACAGAGTCTAGAGAACAAGTAGCGTGCAGATATCAAACTACCGGTTAATAAATACATATAAAAACTTATATTGTATAAATAATTACAAGAAGAATTGCTAATGATAATCTGCACCTAATCGTAATTTTAAGTTAGAATCCCCTGAAGTTCAACCTTCTTATGTTTGTTTAGTTGAAGCGACGAAGAAAACTGATACCTTTGTGTTTGACCAAGTTGCCGCCTAAGAAAAAGAATTGACTAGGGAGTTAAATGTTTGGACTTTGGCTAGGCCTTGACTCTCGTTATATAAGCTAGAGCAGGAATTTGAGTTGGAGACCCTTAAGAAAAGTAGAACTGCCTGATAAACAATATATCTGATGAACAAACACCTCCATTGTCGTCGCCATTTCAAAGTATTAAGAAAAAAACGCTTTCATTTGAAAATAAAGAGCAAAGTTAGAATTTATAACAGGAAAAAATACTCAAACTCTCCAGTGCTTTTTACACTACCTTTTTTTTATCACAGCCTTTTTTGAAGGATAATCCTGTGGAATATTTTCAACCTTTATTGATGCAGGTAACGTTTGGACCCTTAGTCCTTCACGTCCCTTGCAATGCCAACTTTTGTTCAGAACAGCAGTCATGTTGCACCTTGTTTGATAAGCAATCACGTGAGCATTTAAATCTATATCATTAAAAATAAAATTTTTATAGGTTTACCACACCTAATCCCACCTTTAACTTTTAAGTAGAAAAGTAAAAATGTTCAGTTTTTTTTAGAGCAAAAATGTAAAATGGTCTCCGATGTATATGATTGAAGACACACATTTGAGCTATGGCCCTTTGAAAACCCTCACCCTGCTATAGGCAACTTTTTTTTATATAGAAATTGGGCAGGTTTCTTCATGTTTGAAGCAGAATCATTTAAGAGTTTTCATTCGCAAGATTGAAGGCAAAGTGGTTCATCGGACCCTCATAAGACACTTTTTTTTTCTTTTTTAGCAATCGACTTGAAGTTTCTGAGGTAAGTACCCTGGGCGTCTGAAGACCTGTGAATGTTTAAAAACTTAGACTTGAAATGATTTTTTTAACTCTTCTCACCCCTAAAGCACTTAAAGCGAGTCCTCTATATATTCTTCTAACAATCCTTCTTTATACATTCTATGTAGATTCTTTAAATCCTTCAGTTAAATGGATATTTTATAAATTTAGGAAGGAATGTACCACCGTGCAGCGGTATATCCAAAACAACCAAAGATTTAACAGTTTTAACTAATTGGATATCTTAGGTTTTGGGATGAAAAAGCACCAAAATGGACACAGCTGTGACAGAAAATCTTTTATTGCTTAAAAAGAGCATTGGAACTCGCAATTTGCCTATGTGTGTACCTTCTCCCAGTATTTTATTCGATACGGTCACCCCTGGAAAACAAAGCACACGCATCTGAGACCTTCCTTCTCAATGAAGATGAAACTTCGACACTTCTGGGGTTTTCGAAGATGGCTTTATTATTGTGTACTTTTTTTTAAAGACCACATTATAGTTTGCGGGCGTTTTGTATCATTTTCTAATGTTAAACAATTTTTTCTTCTGTTAGTAGCTAATTAGCGAAAATAGACTTTAATAGAAAATACATTAAAACACTAGTCTAAGAGCATGGCATTTTCGGTTTTCTGGAAAAAGAACTATAACCATAGTTGCAGCAATAGCCACAACCTAGTAAAGAGCGAACCACTGCCTATACTAACCAGAAGTTAAAACATGCGTTCTGGAAAAATAAAAAAAATGTCTAGTGACCATTTGAACCTGATGCAGGAGTGATGACTGCTATTTCAATTAATTTTAATAGTAGAAGTTTATTACGAAAACAATTTTATAGAAATTTCGAAAAAGAGCATAAAGCCCCCCTCAAAAATGGCGTCCGATTGAATTGAAAATACACAATGATGATGGCCAAAACCGTTTATAGAATAATTGCAGTTCTCCACCTTCAACGGGGAAAATCATTTGTTAGCATGAGAAGCAATGATGCGCATCCGTTTTTTCATCTTTTCACCCCTCAGGAATAATCGTATTGAACTGGTACTCGCAGGATATTAGGAGAGGACCCATCCGAAAGAAAATCACCATATATAGTACCTTTTTCAAGGTACCAGGGAGACCGTAGCACAGCAAAGTGATATTTCCTGCCATGTTGCGCCACTGAAAATTATTTTTTGCCAAAAAAGGTCAAAATTCCAGAAAATAGGAGTTTAAGATAGCCTATCAATTTTTTACGGTCTGTAGAATTCTAATTTCTGCAGAATTCCAAAACTAGCACTTTACTGAAAACAAGCAACTGACACAAAAAACAGGATGTTTTCTTAGGAGCAGAAAACTCCATAAGTAGGTTGCAGAAAATAAAAGACAAATTCATACATTTCTATATCGACCAGTGATTTCGATAACTTTTAGAATACAGTTGTAACTCGAAAAAAAAAATCAAGTAGGCTCAGTTTTCGCGGAGTGCTAGTTTTTAAAAATCAACAGACTTTGGGAAATATCACGAGTCAGTTTAATTAAGCTAGCTTTGTAGATATATCTTGCGTAATTTGCGAAGCAATATTTTTTTGTTGTTTATAAACTCTGAGTTGTTTAAACTCTGTTCTTTATTTCCGTAAGAACTACCTTGTTTTGTAAAATTAATTTTCCTACATTTGTGGAATAACACAAAAAACGTGATTCTAGGTCTTTTTAATTCAGCTGCTTCTTCAATCACAATTTGTAAAAGGCAGTGTCAGATAATCCATCTAGCGGAAGTATTAAATACTACAGGCCCCATGATTTGGGGTTCCCTTACCTAGAGAGCACAATACCCAAGCTTCCTCACTGGCAGAATTTACGTTCTTGGAACCAGAGTTCTAAACTTCACAACTGAGGGATCAACTGCGGCTTGTTTCACCCAAAAATCGGATTTCACGTTCGTTTAGAACAGATTCCAAGTTCTACACGCATACGTCTGGCCCAACCCTTTTCTAGGCATGATTTTATAGTTATGAATGCATGTGAATGCCAATTTATTGGCTTGGTTGACAGTTATAATTCAGTGCATAAGAGAAAGTAAGGGTCAAAACTTAAAATTTAAAACTTAGTGCTACGAGAATGTATACAGGTCTACTTATACTAACTTTAAGGGTAAAAAAGTCCAATGGAATGGAATATTCAAGAGCCTAGTATGAGTCGGCAGGTAATCTAACTACCCTTCAATTACCTTAAATAGGACTTCTAAAACGAGATGAAAAAGTTCCCTATTTTCAATGTATTTTCCCTTCCTGGCGGGAGTTCAGCTTTTTGTCCAACTTTTGTGTCATTGTTAGAATGTTTTATCACTTAATTTTTAAGTTTAATAAACCCCTAATCTTTTAAAGTTTTCAGGTTCCTTGTATCAATTTTAACGCTAATTTAAAGTTTTTAACTGAAAAATACTATGAACAATAGTTCATTGGACGGAACTTTTTTCATAGAATGTATTTTGAAAAGTTCTAAAGATGCAAAAACTTCTTTGTAAAGCTAGCCTGTTTTGTCTCTTTAAGTTATATCTTATGTTACTTATGCTAAATTCAACAAGGGAATGAAACATCTTCATCACTCATGATTGCCATATTTGTTTCACCTTTCTTTGTGGATTCATTTAAAATTACAATCTAAAATTTAGTTAAACAAAAACTACTAACAAGGAAGAAAATATGACATGGTTTCTAAATAAAGTAGACAATCTGTAATGTAAACAAAAATTATAACTGACACCTTCTGGTTTATTTACTATTCGCCCTCAAGAATAACAAAATAGAAAAAACACAGATTATGCTTAGACACACGACAAAAAAGAAGTCAAAACACATATAAAACGGTAAATGAGGGGGGGGGGGGCTATTACCCGTGAGTCACCGAGTGACCCATTTACTGATTCCAAGTACATTACTTTAGTTCCATAAAGACATATAATAAATAAAACATAAACACAAAACGAATTTTCTGAGAATGAGCAAAAAAAGATAATACAAATACCACTGTAGTTCGATGACAAAGTTGCTGAAACAATTACAATAGGGGGAATGAAGCTACATTCTTCGAACAAATTTTTGCCATGATTTTATATATATATATATATATATATATATATATATATATATATATATATATATATATATATATATATATATATATATATATATATATATATATATATATATACATATATATATATATATATATATATATATATATATATATATATATATATATATATATATATATATATATATATATATATATATATATATATATATATATATATATATATATATATATATATACGTGATAGTACTACAAGGATTAAAAAACAGCAAGGCCCATGGTGCTGATAGTGTCGTAAATTAGTTTTTAAAATAGCCTATAGTGGTTATGAAGTTAGAAATAAATTACTGAAGATTATGAATATGATTTTTGAAAAAGGGGAAATATCTAGCGATTTTAGGAAAACTCTAATCAAACACCTTATTAAGAGAGGTGACAAGAGTGAGTATGGTAATTATAGAGGCATTAGCTTGGTTTTTGCAGGAAGCAAATTACTAAGTATGATGATAGTTTTTAGATTTAGAGATGCTGCAGAGAAAGTTTTAACAGCATCACAGTGCAGTTTTAGGAAGGGAAGAGGATGTGTCGACCAGATTTTCACTCTTAGATTAATAATTGAGAAGTGCCTGAGTCATCAAACCCCTTTAGTCCAGTCGTATATTAGTCAGTCTTATATTTTATGAACAAGCGTTTGATTCAGCTGATAGAAGAGCTTTAGCAAAGGTACTTTCCTTGTATGGTATACCAGATAAATCAAATTACTGCAGGATCGCATTATTTACAATTTACTGACCAATGTAGGTGATAATTAAATCTTAGAACGTCGGTTGGTTTGGTGGAAGGCTTTTCGTCAGATGAAAGCGAAGAATATTTTAAATGTTGTGGTTGTGAGGTTAGAGATAATTTAATGAAGATTATGAATAGGATTTTTGAAAAGGGGGAATTACCCAGCGATTTTAGGAAATCTAATTAAACCCCTCCATAAGAAATGTGATAAGAGTGGGCATGGTAATTATACAGACATTAGACTGGTTACTTTAAGAAGCAAATTACTTAGTATGATGATACTTTTTAGACTTAAGGATGCTGTAGATAAACTTTTAAGAAAAAAGAGCGTAATTTTAGGAAGGGTAGAGAATTCGTTGACCAAATTTTCACTCTTACATTAATAATTGAGAAGTACCAGAGTCATCAAACGCATTTAGTCCTTAGTTTTATATATTATGAGCAAACGCTTGACTCAGATGTTAGAAGAGCTTTAAAGAAGGTCCTGTCCTTGTGTCCCTAGGACTATATACGAGAATACCATTGCTGCGGTTAAGGTAGGAAATGACATTAGTAGCTGGTTTTGTCTTAAACCAGGAGTTAAACAAGGTTGCGTCCTATCCCCTCTTACATGGATCATTTGATGGACTTTGTATTAAGGAGCAGAGGAAAGGCAATGACAGAACAGGGAATCAATTAAGGTAAAACTCTCCTAGACTTAGATTATACTGAAGATTTAAGCGTCTTATATAAAATTTTTAGCAAATTAATGGATTTTTAGAAGTTTTGTCCGTTTAAGATTCAAGAACAGGTTTGAAAATTAATATTAAGAACACTAAGTCGTTAAGACTAGGAATAAGTGAAGGTGAAGAGGTCATACAGGATAATGAGAAGACAAATCAAAAAGATAGCTTCAAGTACATAGGTAGTATTATTAGTAAAGAGGGTGGGTGTCGTGAAGACATTAAAAATAGAATAGCCAAGGACCATGGTGTTTTTTCACAATCGAAAAAAGTTTGGAAGAATAGGAAGATAAGTCTGCGAACCAGGATTAGGATATTGGGAGCTACAGTGGTCAAGTGTGGTCGGGAACCGTGGGCGTTCCAAAAAATGGAGAAGGATGTGCTCGATGTTTTCCAGAGAAATTGACTACGGATTGTTTTGGGTACCTAAACGACTGACCGTTTCACAAACAGTAAGCTGTACAAAAAACGTGGTTCGGTCCCAACTTCTTGGGCTATAATGAGAGAAAGGTTAAGGTGGCTAGCCTAGGACACGTTCTGCGGATGAAGCATGACAGATTGCCAAAGATCGTCCTTGTCGGCCACCCGTCTCGGGCCAAACGAAAAGCAGGTCGTCCGCTAATGGAGTCAGAGGATATCATAAGGAAGGATTTAAGGGAAATAGGAGCTTCTTGGGAGGGTGTAAAGAGAGAAGCTTCAAATAGATTGGGATGGAGGAGTTCCGTGCGTGGCTGCGCTCAGGCAGCTTGGTAGTCCAGAGAGTTATTAGTAGTAGTATTCTAGATGAACAAACAAAGAAAAAAAAGAAGTTGTTCCAACATGTTTGGACATAAGACCATAGATGTAATCAAAGTGTTGATAAATTTATATGCGCTTTATGTACAGACGCAATCATCACCAGGACTTACAATGCTGAGCAGTACTTTTTTCAAAATTTGAAGATGTAGGTGAAAAGACGAATGATGATGAATCCGAATACATTACTAGACGTGTATTAAATTTTGGGAAACGACATTTAGAAATTGTCCTGAACACTTATTTGATGACACTATTTCAAAAAAAAAAGAAAAAAAAAAGAGAGAATCAAAGAAACGTCATTGCTAACTAAAAAAGTTTACCATTGTGTTGAAGATATGGCCAAGCATATTGACAAACAAGTCTAATGCTTTGCTAACTAGTGCCTTAAATAGCCTTTGGTGAAACTATATTCACTAAAAAAAAAAAGAAAAAAAAACTTCTTCACAATTGACAAATGGTCTGCGTATCGCAGGTACTCTTGATTCTCTGCCTTTGGCCGGGAGTGCAATGTTTAGCTGGAGGGCAAATCATTCGATGCTTTCTACGTCCCCCCCCCCCCCCCGATTTCTCGAGGTGCTCAATTAGAACTGGATCGACAATGGCTGGGCTTTTAGTCACACCACTGACCTCCGTCCACTACCAAATAATCAGCGACACCAGGACTCGAACCCCTGTCATCAGGATTTCAACTCTAGGGTACTTAACACTCGTCTAGAAAGGCTAACATAAGGTTGTATAAAAAGGGGACTTGCAATGAGCCGAATATCCTTTTCATATTTGTATTTTCGCTAATTCTGGCCTGCAGCGAAAAAAGGTTGTCTACCCCCGGGGTAGAGCCTGTCATGATTAAGCACACACACTATTTCTGTTTACTAACTCTGTTTGTGTTTATGCTTTCTTGGAAGCAGAAAATGAAATAGGATATTTGTCTGTTTTTTTTTCTCGGCTGTTTTCTTCCGTTTTTTCTACGAGACAAAAACGCACAGGCGCACAATTTTAATAGGCCTCTTCTGCAAATTGGAAAACTATTTTTGGGACATTTTGTGGTGCGGATTTTTTTTTTTTGGTTATAAGTTTAACGAGTAACAGCTTTTAAGATTTATTTTAAATACTTTTTTCAACTTAAAACCATTCAGAGTTATTTAAAAGATATTTCATATGTCAAAATCAGGATTCACTACGCAGAAAAACAAATCAAACATTTTGAGAACAATTTTGAAACATAGGCAAGCTTATGGGAGAGGTGGGGGGGGGGCTGAGTTACCATATTCACAACTCCGGATGCATAGGCATTCACTTTCAACTGCCTAGAATCAGGTTAGACTCTAGGTATAAATTCCTAGCCTCCTTCAAGGCGTTTTCAGCGTGGACGATCGAAATGACATCTTCAGTAAACAGAAAAATAATTTTTGCGTCTAAGGAAAAAGGTAAGAGCAATGATATTTACACACAAATAGGTTACAACAAACCACAGATATACAACTACTTTATTAATGCTATGTATGTTAGGTGATCTATCATTTTTTTTTAGCGGAATTATAATACATTTCCTTGCTTGAGGGGGAAGATCTAATGCCTCAAAATCGCACTTCTAGGGCAAATTTTTGGTCTTTCGTGGGAGCTCTTTGGAACAATCTCGGAGGGACTCCCCCTGTCCCCTCTGGGTGTTTGTAAGTTAAAACAGCTTTCCTCCTTAAGAGAGCAGTTAACCCTCAAAAAGTAAAGAAAGTTTCAAAATGTGACCTGAAACTCACCAAATAAAGACTAAGTATAATCTATTATCAAACCATATTTGACTCTCCTCTCGAATCACAACTGTTCTTGTTTCCGAAAGTTAGGATGGATGTATATTCTTCTCTGTTTATAGTTTCACTCCATGGCAACAAAGGGAAAGTAATTTATAATGTTGGATTTGATATCAACTAGAAAGACCATATTATTTGTTGAAATAGGCATTCAATGTCCACTTAATCACAAATTTTTGTCGGTCACCTACTTTCCACATGTCACATAATTATTAATCAAACTGCCAGGAATTTCCTTCCAAGGTACTGTATTTTCTTGTCAAAAGACGGCGAGGAAATGTAAGATTTACAGTTGTAGAATGGATTCATACACAACTAAAAAGAAAAAAGAAAGGTCTTGAAGTAATAATCCAAGGTCAGTTGTGGTAGAATAACCATGCTTAGTTTAAAGTATGACTGCTATTCATTCTATAACTCAAAAGATCTGCTTCGAATATCGCCAGTCGATGTCTTAGAAAACTTGTAAGTTAAAACGAATTATTACTCATGTCAGCGGAGTAGATTTAAAAGCAAGAAGTCCTTTTAGGGTCTTATTAAATTAGTGAAATTAAGTTGATTGCCACGAGGGTGAATAAATCTAAAACTTATTTTGTATAGCCTACTATGGTACGGGCTGTTTTTAATTAAGGTTCGTTTGAACATAAGTACACAACGAAAGATTATTTCAAAAAAGTAAATTTATATTCAGAAAATTCATCTTTTATTCTAATTTTCGACATAATTGCCAAGTTTGTTCAAACACCTATCATACTTCTCAGCCAATTTTAAAATACTCTCTTGATAAAAACTTGCCGCCTGCTCCGATAACCAAGAGTTCACTCCGGTTTTCACGTCGTCGTAATCACTGTAACTTAGGTATACATGGTGTGTGAGGGGTATCTCCCCCCAATCACTCTGAATCATAAAAAGGGTACTAGAACTTCTAAACACTGATCCAATGAGCCCCCTCAAATGTTTATACGATAACCCTTTCTGTATGTACCTTATATGCGCCTTATAGGGCATAACTTACAACCCTTGCCCCAAGGACTGCAGGGGGTTATCTTCCTCAAAGACATAATTTCCGTACCTTTCAACTACGATGAACAAAATGGCTATGATTGGATATGTTTGAGGAAATGGTGGGCGTGGGAGGGGGGTAGTTGCGCTCCAATCACTTTCGACTATTAAAAAGAGCACTAGACCTTTCAATTTCGAATCGAATGAGCTCTTTTCGAAGTTTCTGTGACAACAAATTGCCATCTCAAAATGTCTATCAGATATATTTAGGGAAAATACAAGGTATGGGGGTATCCACCTTCTGATCATTCTGAATCTCAAAAAGGGTATAAAACACCTGATCTCCAATCAAATGCTCCCATTCCGGAAATTTTACAATCACCTTTTCTATATATATATATGTCTTATATGCGCCCAGAGCATAAATTAAAACTCTTACCCTGAGGGATATAGGGGGAGTAGTCATCCTCAAAGACATAACTTTTGGAACTTTCAATTACTCTGAACAAAATGGCTAACTCAGATTTTGATTGGATGTGTTTGGGGAAATGGTGGGCGTATGGGGGGGGGGTAGTTGCCCTCCAATCACTTATGACTATTAAAAAGGACACTAGCCCTTTTAATTTCGAATCGAATGAACTCTTTCCGAAGTTCCTACGACAATAAATGGCCCACATCGCTCTTTACTTAGGCAGCGCCATTGCACTGCTTATGATACTACCTAGATC
This sequence comes from Artemia franciscana, assembly GCF_032884065.1. Classification (NCBI taxonomy): domain Eukaryota; kingdom Metazoa; phylum Arthropoda; class Branchiopoda; order Anostraca; family Artemiidae; genus Artemia; species Artemia franciscana. The sequence continues at coordinate 32,511,435 of NC_088872.1, read as the reverse complement.
CCTCTAGAGCCAATATTTCCCGATAATCAACGATATAAATTGATACTATCATCTTGGAAAAAAACAAACGTCCAAAACACTAAAAAGAACACACTCTGTTGGGTCTTTTCTTCACAGAAAAAAAATGTGGAACTTTGCATTTTTGCAAATAATAGCTTTCATGTTGTCATACATGTTGAATTTTCATAAAAACCACTTCCCTTTTTGGGTTGCTTCAGTTTTTCTTGTTTCGACAAAGAGATGTGCATCATTGACACGACCAATATTAAATTCACATTTAATTACATAGGGGCTGAAGATTCAATTTGGGGTGCTTAGGATTCCAGAATTTATGTTGCAATTTTCATTGAGATCACATCATCTTTCTTTTTCTACTTTTAATGAAATTATATGAGCTTACTTATGCTAAAATATATTAAAATTTAACAGATTAGGTTAGTTTCTGTCAATTTTCTATAAGTTAAGGTAAGTGTTAGGGTAGTTAAAACTTAACAGATTATAAATGCTTGGAATCAGCATAAAATAATGGTTGCTTCGATGCACATATAGTTTCGGTCACTATCGGAACAGTCACTCCTTATCTGAAGTCATGAATATAGGGATCTTTACGTGTGTATAACTTAGGTTTAACTATAAAAAAAATTCAAACGAAAGTAAAGAGCAACGTTAAAGCTTGAAATGAACAGAAATTGATCTGTATTTTAGGCGGATACTCCCTCCTTAGCCACTTGTTCTCTACAATAAGGAATTATAATATTATCGGAACTACGACTACTTACTTGAAGTAATGACTGTAGAGATTTTTATGTACTTAGTCCTGCAACTTGGGTTCTACTGATATTGAATAAAAAAAGAAATCATATGAAAGTGAAGAGCGACTTTGAAGCTTAAAGTGGATAGAAAATATACTGTTTTTGAGGGGGATACCCCCTCCCTCTACCCTGACAAATTATAAAGCTGTGCTGAAAGGACTTGTCAGTGCAAAAATGTGTAACCGATTGTCTTTTAAAACATTACAACTGAAGCTTATATTGTTTTAAGCAAATACACATCAATCAGCTCTTTTATTCTTGAGATGTTATGGGAAATACTTTTATTCTATTCCACTTGGCCCTGTGCTTAATTCACAGACTTAAGCTAAAAATTGTGGTATTAAGGAGGGAATAGCCTTCACATATACTCCCTCCAAATAATATAATATATATTATGCCAAATAATTTCGCCAAAAAATTATGCCAAATATACCAAATAATTTCTAGTCGTCTTTAGTTTTAATTATTGTATAACCTTTTTTTTGCTAGTTCTGTATTAGGATGAAGCATAAAAATTGACAAACATTTTTTCTTATTGCTTAATAAAGAGGGATGTTGCCTATTTTAATTATTGTGTTTCTAGAGTCCTATTCAAGGACTCTAGAATAAAATCAAAAGTTAGAAGTAGTATATAATAAACTCTCCAGTTTTTCATAGAATGTACATTTCTTCTTTTTTTTTTAAAGTTAATTCATCAACACATGATATTTTTCTTATTTAAAAGCTGCAATAAAACCTTGTTCTTGAGAAAAATTTGAAAAGCTTTTTGCTTTTCTAAAAAAAATTTAAAAATGCTAGATGTGACCATTTGTTTCGGGTAGGACACTGTTACCTTACATTGTTCCCTTATACCTTAAAAACCAAATGCCACCATACCAAAGAATTGATAATAGCTTCGATAAATACTGGTTACCACTCTATATGAGGCTTGGCATTGATTATTTTTTTCAAATTGAGTGGCACTCCTGTTTCAGATTAGCAACTAGGCACAACAATGCTAGGTCACAGTATAGTTCTTTTTTTTTCTAAACAGAAAATATTTTCTAGTCGGTAGTTTTCTTGATTCGAACTATCTATAAGTATTTTACGTACCTTGATATAATGTTCATAGGCATCATTAAAGAAGTTCTTAATCCCTTCATCATTCTTAATATCATGGAGCATTATGAATTTGGCATGACTAGCAGTTACAAACGCAGAAACAAACCATTCATTGAACCTATCCACTGTTTTTAGATACATTGCGTTTGTGGATAGCCTTGTTTCATTGATAACATCCAGAGAATTATGCCCAACAAAATGTATTAAATGGCGATGTTCGTCAAAACTCTGGAAAATAAAATAAAGACAGATATATTCCATACTCTAAGGTGTTTTATTATTTTCTTTTTTCGCTTAATCTTGAAGAAGCAGCAATGAGTCAAATTACAAATTAGTATCCCGCGATAAAGTTAACCTAGAACGAAAGAGGACGAACATATAATTGTCATATTCTGCAGAATAGAAAAAATTACAAAAATTACTAAAAAATTACTTAAAAAAAAATAGTTCTTCTCACAGTGTACACGGTGATCCTTATAATTTGCAAGTTGGGCTCTTTGATAGCGCGGTGATTCTTGTTTTATGGACAATTCTCTTGATCTTCCAAGAAGGGGGTGGGGGAGGAAGGAGGGGTTAAAACAGTCTTGGATGCTCTTAAGATATGTTCCATGCAACTAGACTAAATTATTGGGAAAAATGAAGATAAGGAAATAAAACAAACCTGGGTGATCAACAAGGCACGCAATTCCATGTTACCCATGGAACAAAATTAGGCTACCATTTGAGGTGTTTTTACGGACCAGGAAAAAAAAATTAAAAATAATAAGTTGTGGTACCTCTTGTTACTTTTTGACGAAATGTGGTCGATTTTTTAGATAGTATTTTCGCTGGCAAAAAAAATTTTGATCTTGAACCAATAAAGCAAATATTTCATTAATCGATTTGGTAGTTAAATTATCTGCGTACTTCCTGCTGATCATCATAGAAAAGAGCATGGTGGGTCATTCCAAGTTAAACAAACCGGTTTTTAGAGTGCTGCTTACTCAACCACATAAGCCTTGTTATTCAAGTTTAAGACGGAAAGAGGTTCAATATATTAATGATGTGTTTTTAGTTTCAACATGTTATTACTTGGTCACTATTTTGTCCATTCCCTTAATATTCCGCTAACTGGTTCAACTTTTGATAACATTATTAATAAGAAAATATTACAGGAGCTAAAAACGATGTATTTCTTTTTTTAGGCCCTAAAATTTACCAAAACTTTACGACAAATGAGCTCTGGTTGCTGCTCGAGCTCAACATTATGTTATTCTAATGTATATATTGCCCAGATTACTGGGATAAAAATTATATTTCTTTATTTACTGAAAACATGACACTTGAAAGGACAGAGAGAAAAAAAAACGAAGACAGTACAAAACACACAAGAAAACAACATAAAATAAACTCCACTCATTCTGCTAAGACCTTCATCAAGGATGCTTAAATCATTATCATGGTCTAAGTTTAGGAAAGTTTTACTTCCCCAATTGATTCCGTGCTCTCCCATTGCCTTTGCTGTGCTCCTTAGGATTTAACCCATTAAAATGAGCAATATAAATGGAGTTAGGACGCAACCCTGTTTAACTCCTGATTTAATACGAAACTTGCTACAAACATCGCTTCCTAACTAAACTGCACCAATGTTATTCTCGTACATAGCACTTATCACTTTAATGTATTTATCTGGTATACCATAAAAGAATAGGATCTTTGCTAGAGTTCTTCTACTAGCTGAATCAAACATTTGCTTAAATCTATAAATTGAGGACTAAATGGGTTTGCTGACTCAAGCACTTCTTAATTGTTAAACTAAGTGTAAAAGTTCAGTCGACACATCCCCTCCTCTTCCTAAAACCACACTTTTCTTTCTCTTAAAACTTTATCCACAGCGTGTCTAAGTCTAAAAAGTATCATCATACTAAGTAATTTGCTTCCTACAGAAACCAGGCTAATGCCTCTACAATTATCATACTCACTCTTGTCACCTTTCTTATTAAAGTGGTTATCGCTAGGTACTTCCCTTTTTCAAAAATAAGATTCATAATCATCAGTAACTTATCTGTAACCTTGTAACCATCATAATTAAAATAATATCATTTACCACACTATCAGCACAAAGAACCTTAAAATGTTTTAATCCTTTTAGTATTGTCACTAATTCTTCCTCACAAAATAAATCTTCCTTCATATCCAAAGCGTCACAAACTTTTCCACCTTTTCTATATCTTTTCCCGTGGCCCTATCATGGTGTAACACATTCTCAAAATGTTTTGCCCATCTCTCTTTATTGCCTTCCTTATCACTAATTGTGACCACATTCTAAGTCCAGTCCAGATTGACTAATCTCTCTCGATTTATTAACATACCACTACAATATTTTACTGTAATGCCGTCTTGTTGCATCTTCCACATCTTCAGCAATTTTATTGATGCCCTCAACTTCACTCCTCCTTAATTCATATTTTAATGCCTTTTCCACTTTATTTACATTCCTATTACTTCCATACGATCTATCACTTAAATAATACTAGTACAAGCTCCTCCTCCTCTTTATTAAACATAAATCATTTTCACTAATATGTCTAGCTGTGATTTTACCTTTCTTCCCTAAGCCACCATTAGTGACTTCATAAACTATTTTCCTAAGATTCTTCCATCCATCTTCTACACTGTCAAATTTCAGACTCTCCATTTCAATGTTCAACTGTTCCTGGAATGTTTCTCTCAAATTCTCATCCTGGAGTCTACCAACTTTATAGCTTCTCGGAAGGTAGTTACCCTTCCCAAATCTCGGCTTTAGATTAACCTTAAACACTACTAGATTGTTATCTTTGCTTTTGATATAAACAATAGCACTCCTAAACATCCTAGTACCTTGTATCGATCCTGCCAGTCTTCTGTTTACAATAACATAATCAATAAGGTTAGCTGTCTTGCCATGATGCGAACACGATGTTAATTTATGGACTATTTTTTGACCAAATACCGCATTGGTTATAGGTAGATTTTTATATTTACAAAATTGCAATAGTCTGCGACCATTACGGTTTTCTTTTCCTACACCAAATTAATCCAGGCTAGGATACCCTCTATCGCTATTCCTACCAACATATGCATTAAAATCTCCTGATTAAAATACCACATTTCTACCTGGTATCCCGTCTATTTGTTCCTGTAGCTGTAAGCCACTACTGTCTCCATCAATCGGTGCCACAGCAGCAGATGATTTGTCCATAGTGTTCGCTTACCTGGTCGAAAACACTATCGTAACAAAGCAGTTTTCAGACCAGTTATTTGATCAGCTTAAGACCGAATGCTCAAGTCATGATCTTACCATCAACGTAGCCAAGTCGAAGATAGTTCGTTTCAACCCTCTGAAGCGGAATATAGATATGTCTCAAGTCCCTTTCCCAATTGTGAACGAAATAAAAATCTTATGAGTAACTTTCACTAGTGACTGTAGTTTCAGTGCCCATATTAATTTAACCGTCCATAAGGCTAATGCAAGCCTTCAGACACTTACCAAAATGAGGCGTTTTGGGTGTAATACTGAAAGTCTTCTCCATGCCTAAATGTGTTATGTTCACCCGTTGCTCGATTACGCGTGCCCGGTGTGGGGTCCATCTGCTATCCGCACAGCGTACCTATTATGCGACATAGAGTCCGTCCAGAAAAGAGCAACAAGGATTGTACTCCGAAACCGCGACATACCCTATGATCAAGCCCTCGCTAAATTAAATTTATCTCCACTTAAAATCCGGCTTGAACACCTTATTCAGCAATTTAGAAAATCCGTCCTAGCCAATAAGAGCCACCGATCACTACTGCCCAAATCAGCCCCTCTCCAATAGCCGAACTCGGTTACATAATAAACTTCTACCCCCTAAAGTACGAACTAATCGTTACGCCAACTCATTTGTGCCTTTCTTCACATCAATTTTCAATGCTGAGTTGTAGTGTATGATTTTTGTTTAAATGTATGATTTTGTACAAAACTTAATTTAGCTATGCTACGATAGTTTTTAAATATACCAATCTCTCTCTCTCTCTCTCTCTCTCTCTCTCTTATACACTATTATGATTGATACCCTGCATATTTTAGTCATAAAATGAGCGACTAGTATTCTATTATTAATACCTTCCCAACTTAAACAAGACTTAGCAGCTTCCTTGTTCATCATAAACCGTACTCACTCCCAGCCTTTGCAGCCCATCCTTCCTGCCTGAGTATATAAATATATCACCCACTTTCATTTTTCCATCCCTAGGATATGAATTTGTAGAACTCTTAAAAAGACCAGTTCGAAGCGTCTGTATTCGCCAGTTAAAATGTCGATACGGTAGTTATTTTTTAACGTTATAGCATTCCAAGTTGCGATTTTTATATTCTTTAAATCGTTGAAATTATTATGGCCTCAGGAAAAAGCAATGGTCCCAGAACCAGTAAAGGACGGGGACTAACACATCTTCTCGAATCTACACGAAGCGCTTAAGCAGGCTTAGAACCAAACAGCAAGAAGCCCCTGGGACTTCCAGTATGAATGGTGGCTTGGTGCAATCCTGGGCCCATCTTGGTCACAACAAGGTTTTCCAACCTTGGCGATGCTTCTATCAACAAGAGTCAAAATCCCGCACAGACAATCTGGAGCCTAATACCTGCGACTCGTTATATATTCATGCCTACAAATATTATGCTACTACAGGAAGGCAACCCATAATAGATAAATCAGCTAGGAAGAGGTATTTCAGCCCCCCCCCCCAAAAAAAAAAAAAACACCAAAACAGACAAAACACAGAATAATTATCTATCAAACAGAATTATGCTCAAATGCTGTATCGTTTACTAGGCTATAATTTCCTCAAGGGGCGTCATCCCTCAATATCCTTCAGTGCTGTTAGCAGTCGCGGTTTTGGTTAGGAAAGCTCGTGAAAAGTCCACCCTGATTCCACTATGAGACAGCGGATGCAAGATTTCCCTGTCAGGAAATTCGAAGACAGTGCTTGGAGACAAAGATTTGGATTGAAAGTGAGCATGCCATTCTCCTTCAGGGATATCTAAAAGATGGGCTAAGGGCCTGTGGTTACGTTTCTGAAAATAGGCCTGAAAAATGAGAGTGCATTCATTCTTCATAGTTTTCACAGAATTCCGGTCCACAAGAATCTTTTGATGGAGTTCAAGAAATTTGCTGAATTTACTTTTAGTCCTGATATGTAGATTTTATACGATACCGAACCGTGGTTTATGACAATCTCTTCGCAAATTTGACCAAATTTGCTTGGTTCTATGGTGTGACTTGGTCCGAATTGACGAACCCCCTTCGGATGAAATTTTTCTAAGTTTTTCGAACAGAAATAGCACAACTCAGGGCAAAAAAAGAATCCTCGAGGAATGTATGTTCAAGCTAAAGCTTATTTCATCTTTCGAGAAATTAAACGAAATTTACAAAAGGTGAAATGGAATTCAGATCTTATTTGAAAGGAAATCTGAACAAGATATTGAGAACTCCCTGGAAATTTTCTACCATTTTTATCGATTTATTTGGTGCTTTTCTAAGTGAACACTAACTAAAATGTAATGGAAAAAGAAAAGAAAAAAAAAAGCCTTATAGCTGGTACTCACTTTGAAGATTAGTTTGTTCAGACTCGAAGGTAAAGGACAATGCTATGTTATTCAGATTACCTGTTCATATGACGTGCGGTAATAACGGAAACCAGAATCCTTATAAGCAGCTCTGAACCAATCACTAAATATACAATTGAGAACACTTGTTTGTAGAGATTCCTGAGAATCAACTTCCATACAAATTGTAACTAAAATTACCGGCTACTACACACAAAAGCTTTAAACGCTTGAATTTACCTAGACATGAACGAAAAACGTGAGAGAAAGGTGAGAACTGTAGCAAGCAATTTCAGGGGTGGAGGTTTGATATTAGAGTTAAATTTAAGCCTTAGTAAGAGCTATTTCTGAGAGCTTTTAATGAAAATGCCACATTTATTTGAGACAACACTATGCATATTCACGCCACCGTGCCAATATGTGGCTAGCCCACCCTGGTCTGGATTTCCACATATTGACTTCTTCAGGTTGGTCGTAATTTTTAGAGGTTGACTTTGATTCCTTCAGTTTGGTCTTGATTTTTATGGTTGGTGTGGATTTCTATGCACTGGTCATGATTTCTAAGGATTGTTCTGGATTTCCACATATTGATCTCTTAATTAATCTTGTCTTCTATGGTTTGGTCTCGATTTGTAGGGTTGGCCCTGGTTTTATGAGTTCGCCTGGATTTCTATGTATTGATTATGATTTCTATAAATTCGCCTGGATTTCTACATATTGACCTCTTAATTTCTACAGATTGGTCTTGATTTTTAGAGGTTAGCCTTGATTTCTACAGGTTGGTCTTGATTTTCATGAATCCGTCTGGATTTCTTTGGATTGTTGAGATTTCTATAAATTCCTTAGAATTCATATGCATTGACTATGATTTCTATGAACTGGCCTTGGATTCTACAGTTTTTTCTTAATGTCTATGGTTTGGTCTGGACTTCTAGGGTTGACCCCTGATTTTCTTTGAATTTGTGGGGATTTCTATGGATTGCTTATGATTTCTATGAATTCGTCCGGATTTCTATGTATTGGTTAAGATTTCAATCGACTGGTTTTCATTTCTAGAGTTTGGACTCGATTTTATGAGTTCACCTGTATTTCTATGTATTTGTTTCGATTTCTAAGGATTGTTCTGGATTTCTACAGTTTGGTCTCGTTTTTTTTTATTTGTCTCGATTTTTATCAATTTGTCTTGATTTCTATGCATTGGTTATGATTTCTATTAATCCCTCAGAATTTCTATGCACTGGTCATAATTTCTAAGGATCGTTCCTCTTGATTTCATCGCATTGATCTTGATGTCTACGGTTTGGCCTAGATTTATAGGGTTGGCCCTGGTTTTTATGAATTCCTCTGGATTTCTATGCATTGTTTATGATTTCTATGAATCCCCTGGATTCCTACATATTGACATCTTGATTGCTATGTACTGGTCTTGATTTTAGAGGTTGCTCTTGATTTCTAAAGTTTGGTCACGATTCCTTTGAGTTTACCTGGATTTCTAGGGCTTGGTCTTGATGTCTACAGTTTGTTCCAGGTTTCTACATGTTATGGAAAAAAGGAAAAGACTTATTCAAGAAAAGGCTTTTCAAAAAATTCTTTTTAACAGTAAAGGGGATTTTTTTTTAATCACTGGAATTAAGAAGAAAGGGGATGTGAAATGCCAAGGAACATCGCAATCTAATAGTGAAATGGCAAGTTCTCGCTGTTGAAGTAAAAACAATGGTCATTTTTAGTCTATAAAGTTATTTTTGTAGGAAAAAGGTTGAAAAACCCTTAAGTATGATAATATGCGCCAGAGGTGTCGTCAGGCTGGTAGATTGTGCCAAGCTGGCCTCAATTTCCAGGAGTCATCAGAAGAAAAGTTATTGTGAATTTTTCATTAAGTTTAAACAATCGATTCTAATATAAACGGATATTTTTGGAGAAAAATGACCAAAAAATATCTTATGTGTCATAATAGTTCTCAGAGAGTGTCGTGTTCTAGGTATTGAGTGTCAGAAGCTGGGATTTACCATAGAACATCGCAATCTAACAATGAAATGGCAAGTTCCCGCTGATCAAATAAAAACATTGGTAATTTTTAGTTTATAAGGTTATTTTTGTAGGAAAAGGGTTGGAAAACCCTTAAGTGTGATAATGTACGCCTGAGGAAGTCATCGGGCTGGTAGATTTTTCCAACTTAATAACATCCAGAGCTTCTCCAGGAGCTATTCACATCTAAATGCTGAATGTAGTTTTCCTAAATAACTAATTTCTATTACTGGCCCTAGTGAAAGTTGAACAAAATAGTCAAAAGACTTTTTTAAAAGATTTCTGATTCCTCAAAGAGCATATAGTGCATATGAATAATATAGTTAGGCCTAGTATTAGAAGAGAGCACGGAGCAAAAAAAGGATCACAGGTGCATTTTTTTTTTTCTCTTGGGTTGGTTTATAGAAATTTAACAAAAAAAAACAAAAGCCTCTAGGACAAATTCCTTTAAAAAAGAAAAATTATTATTACACTACCTTTTTTAATAAAGAACATGCATCTGCAAATTAGTGTAATCATCAACTGTTTATAAAGTAGCTGTCATAATAAAAAGCATTCTATTTATGAATAATCACAACATCCCTGTGATTGCAGAGAAGTTTAAATCTATTTTTTTTTTTTTGTCAAATGAGAAATGTTGCTTTTATGCATTTTCTTTGTTGGGACTCGGCTTCTAAAGTCAAAACATAATATGGATGCAAAGGCATAATTTACGGAGCTTTTCCACTGAAGCTTTTACTGTCCAAACTACAGTATTCTCTTTCCGTGACCCTAAGTTATATTATAGTTCATTTTATTTTTTTTTTAAGCCAAAGGCTTGTCCCGTTTACTTCAATATACTTCATATACTCTTATACTTCAATCTTGTTTGAAAAAAAAGCAAATATTCATTACAAAAACATAGTGCGTTAAAATTCATTTCTTACCTGTTGGTCTTTTTGATTTCCAATGAAGTTCATTTCATACACAAGTCCCTCGTGTTGACCTACTATCAAAAAATGATATGTACCCATGTTTCCAGATACACTCTGAAAGGAAAACTGACAGTAGGCTGGGCACCAAAAGAAAAAAAAATCCATTACTATTTTTATGAACAAAAACATAGGTTTCTGATGGAAATATAGGCCTAGAGCAAAATTCAAATTTTAAAAGAACAAGAACTTTTATTTTTTATCGACACAACAGATATCTATAAAACTAGTGCAAATAACACAACGGGTAATTTTTTTCAAAAAAGAAAACAAAATTTGAAGCTCCTGCATCTAGATTTTTACTAGGAGATATTTATCCATTCTGTATTCTCAAGATTTCTCATGAGATATTGGGAGAAATATTTCAATAGAGCAATTTTCCGATATTTACATGCTAAGCCCCCGGAAGGCCTTCTAGAAATAGAAATAGCATTTGTTGTGAAAGCAAAGTGATTAGCACAGAGGCGCAGGAAATTAACACTCATTCCAGTCAAAAGATCTTCCTGAAAGCATACAATGTCAAACTTACAGTACAGTTCATCGATAGTACATTAAAATTAAAATAGGACTAATATTAATATTAAAAGACACGACTGATACTGATACAGACATTAATTAATTTTGGCAAGTTGTAAAATGCAATTGCTTTCACTTTAGGACATGTGAAGCTAAACGAAACATGATTGCCTCCACAGTTTGCGCACTTAGGTGACAAATTGCAAGGCGAGCCTCCGTCTGAGACATGGGGACCGACACATCGCGCATATTTTGGTGTTACACTGGAACAAGAAGACTGGATATGTTCAGGGGACCGGCAAATGTTGCAACAACTGGGGGTCACCTTGAACTCGTGAATACGTAGGTTTTCATATCCTACTTTAAGACCAGATCTGGATGCTTCGGCTCTTGACATTGCATCAGAGAATTCAAGTCTGCCGCAGTGGATCTCCCTAGCCTAGAGGTGTCAAAAACACCAGGGCAGGATATCAGGTGAGATAATTCGAAATCGCTTGGAATCCCCTTCAAGAGGCCGTAAAACTTCTTAGTTTGCTCTTTCGCAGAAGAGCCAGTTATCGATCCAGTTACTGACAAACAGAAATCTTCGGCAACTGACTTATCTATATTGATAATCAGTTTGTCACGTACATGACGTATACTAGTGATAGATTCATGACTATTTATCTGATTTATCACAACAACATTGTCAGTTGTCAAACACAACAATAGTAGCATGCGAGTCAGGAATTGCAGGCTTTGGCAGTTGCTGGTAATTCAATTCATAAGCACCCAGTTTTGTCACAGCAACACTGAGTAGTTTTTCCACACAATTAATCTTTGTAGAAAGCCTAGAGTAGGCCACAGCGGGCAGACTGGGAACCTCAGTGGGAGACTTGATAATTTAAATCGGAGCCGACACCTCCTCAGAGTCCGATTTTTTAACAAGGTCAAGAATATCGTTCACATTATTTGTAGAAGCTTTCGTGCCGATGCACCGTGGGCAATTATCATTAGGCGCAACCTTCGCCCAAAATTAATTTTTTGCATTAGCAATAACGCCAGATTCAAAAAAGTCTATAACTGTTTGTGACAATTAATTTGTTTTTCCTTTTTTCTTTAAATACTTGTTTCTTCTCTTTAAAATACGTTCCTTTCAAATATGCAAAAAAGCAACTGACTAAGCAAGAGTTACAACTGAAAAAAAAATATCATTTAGCTTCAAATAAAGCACAAATGATAATCTAACCTTTCAGAGTGCTTGATGGGGGGAGGGGACTGCCACCCTAAATCAATTTTGATAATTTCAGTTCCTTTCAGGTTTAAATCCACTTTTTAATAGCTTCGGTTCATTTTAGGCTTAGTTTCTTCATTCATAGTATTTTCTGCTTGTTTTAAGAGGATCCGAAACTTTAAACATTTGTGACCCTCAATGTCGGCTGACTGCGTGTGTTCCCCAGCGAGAACCTCCAACAGGTACGACTCTAGTTCGGCACTTGTGAAGGGACACACATGCACGGAAAGGGGTAGCATAAATGGGTAGACAGTAACAACGGCAATCAAAGGGATAAAATTAACCCTTGACTGGGCTGCCCACTTAATTGAACAATCTGTCTTTGGCTTTTTTTTTCTACAATTGGCCAATGACTTTGACTTTTCCCACAACTATTCCCTTTTTTTTTTAAATTCAAAAATCAACGGATCTCGGATCAAAGGCAAAGGATCCATCAGCAAATTCTGCGAGGGGACTACTCATCATCAAAACCTACCGAGAATATGATTTGATTATGAACTTTAATCGAAAAGAAAATGGAATTCTGTCGGCAAAGCTTTCAATCAAAGCGGGTTGCAGCAAAGAAAATTTGAAGAGCTGTCAAATTAATCAAATGACATTTCTTTTGAGGCGATTTGAGTAATTTCCTAGCTAGAATATTAGGATGTTTTTAGGGACAACCCTTTCCTAAATTTTAAAAAGGAATTTCTGCTCCGTTTGATTGAAAAAACTAAATTTACATTTTCCAATGATTTAAGTTTCTCTAAAACTAAATATAGCTATCTCCAGCAAAAAAACAAGAGACGTTACAAGGTTTATTTAAGATCTCAAGGGAAGTAGATGTCGGCTTTTATTTGAATTCCTTATCCAAACTCTACAACTTACGGCAAGACCGCCCAATCAATTCTTAACAGTTCGGCCACACAAACTAAAAATATTTACAATGGACGAGATAGGTTGATTCTTTATGGTACCGAGTGAATAGTAATGATCAGCATGTAAGCCCGTGATTCCCCAAGTGGGGCATGACAACATTTTAGTAAGTCTTGGGCATGATGTGCACCCTTAGACTAATTATACTCTAAAGCCTTAATTAAAAAAAAAAAAATTCAGGTGTAAGACGTCACATTCAAATACATGATAGCAATGAAGTTATGCATTGTATAAAAATGTTCTATTCGAAAGTATGTTTCATTTGTATACAATAAGTCTAAAGGATGACCCAAGGATCAAGTTAATGGCTTTTTTAAGCTGCCTTCAGATGAATACAAGTAAAAATTTTAGTAGCAAAATTTTAAGATTACGAGATAGACACCATAACTCTATTTAAGAAGAAGTTTGCTCCAATTTACACGACAAAAGAACCGGCTTTTTATACTGATTCTTAATAATACGATCACTGATAAAATCTCTAGCATAAGAAAATACATATAGGTTTAAAAAGAGAGAAACATCTTCCCAAATTGAGGTGCCATTTTGATAAAAAAAAAAAAAAAAAAAAATAACACTATCAAATTTGACGTGTCTGAAAACGACGGAGTGGAGTTTTAATCCCCTACTTATAAAAACACAAAATTTGGCATATTTGCTAAGAGCAATGGTCATGTTTGTTGTTTTTTCGTTTGTATGTTTACTGTGGTTTTCTACTTCTTTTTTCGGGGGTGGGGGGGGGAGTGTTCAGGGGCGATTGTACTGAGCTAACGGTTATAACATATCATGAAAGGGTTCATTCAATTTGAAATTTGGAATTTTAATGCTGAATTTTTTATGTATCCATTTTGTTCAAAATAGACCAAAGACTACGAGAAGAATTTTTAGACCAAAAAAGTTAAAAGATCCAGAAATTATGTCTTTTGAGATAGACTGTCCCCCAAAGCTTTCAGGGCGAGGGTTGTAAGTTACGTCCTAGGGGCATTTAAGTTTTTATAGAAACGGTGGTCGTAATAAATTCGAAGGGGGGCTCATTGGATAGGTAATCAGAACTTCTAGTGCCCTTTAAGATTCAAAGTGAACAGAGGGTAGATGACCCCCCCCCACACCTCGTATTTACCCGAAATGCATCTGATAAGAAATTTTGAGATGGTCATTTGTTGCCGTAAAAACTTCGAAAAGAGCTCATTCCATTGGAAATTGAAAGGGCTAGTGCCCATTTTATTCGTGAAAAGTGATTGGAGGGCAACTATCCCCCTTGCCCATCAATGCCCCAAAAAACATCTAATCAAAATTTTAAGATAGCCATTTTGTTCAACGTAGTTGAAAAGTCTGGAAATTATGTCTTTGAGGATGACAGCCCCCCCCCCCACAGTCCTCAGCACAAGGGTTGTAAGCTATGCCTCTAGGGCAAATAAGGTTTTATGGGTAGGGTGGTCATAAAAACCTTAGAAGGGCTCATATGACTGGAAATCAGATGTTCTAGTGCCTTTTTTATGATTCAAAGTGATTGGAGGGTAGCCATCCCCCTCCCTAAGTCATATTTTCCGCAAATGCATTGGATAGAAATTTTGAGATAGCCATTTGTTCAAAAATAGTCCAAAGATCATAAAACAAAGCTTTTGGGGTTGATAGAATCCTCCAGAGTCTGGGGGTAAGGGTTTTTTACCCTTATATAAGGGTTTCTGGGGATCCTGTGAATTTTAGAAGGCGTTCATTTGATTGGTCGTTCATTTCCTTTTAAGATTCAAACATGAGGGAGAGTAACTAGCCTCCCCCTCCCTGACATCCTCTTTTTCCAAATGAATTCAATTGAAATTGTGAGAAAGGCATTCTCACAATCTAACATATTGTTGAGATATCCCACAATGTTGAGATAGGCATTCAACAGTCCAATAGTTGTTACTAATAGTCCAAAAATCATATAACAATTTCTTTAGGCTGGACATAATCCCCCAGAGTCCATGGTCAAGGGTTGTAAGTTATTCCCAGGGGAATATAAGGATTTTATGGAATGGTTGGTTGTATAACCTTTGGATCAGATTGAGCTCATTTGATTGAAAGTCGGAAGTTGCTTTGGATCAGATGGAGCTCATTTGATTGAAAGTCGGAAGTTTTAGCGCTATTTTTAAGAGTAAAAAATGAATGTAGGGCAATCAACCCCGCCCCCTAGGCCTATCATTCCCCAAAACATATGCGATCGAAATTTTAAGAGATCTATTTTGTTCAGATTTATTGAAAGGACCAGTATTCATGTCTTTGGGGATGTCAACCTCCCCAGAGTCCTCAGGACAAGGGCTGTAAGATAGGTAATTTGTTCATAGTTTATACATAGTATATGCGATTGTGAAAAGTATGCATGTTTGAACTTTACTTTCCAAGAAGACGAAGGGTATTCAGGTGAGCCTTTCAGAGAATGTCTGAACTAAATCGAAACACATTATGTGCATAAAGATTGTCAAAGTGTGTAAAACAGGAATAGGCTAAGTGAGTATATTAATTTGGGAAATTCAGGAAATGATAAGGGATAGGATCAAAAAGACAATATTTGCATGCAACCAATACTACTACAACTACCACCACTATTATTGCCAGACTACTCCATTCACAGTATTGAGGAGAAATTCGTATCAACCAAAAGACGCTATGTGCATGCAAATTGTCAAAATACCATATCTCAAGAATTGATTTGTGCATTTAAGTTGGAACTTTCAGAGAAAGTTCTTGAAGGGGAAGATCGTCGCACCAAAAGGCAATACATGCATAATACTGCTAATGCTAATGTTACTGCTAAATTTACTACTACTAATACTACCTCTATTAAAACTACTTGTAATGTTTAGAACATTGAGTTGAAAATTTCAAGAAGCATATGAATCTACAGGTTATCAAAAGGACATACCAGCAACAACACTCAAAACAAAACACATTTTAAATGTTTTCACTTTCGTAATTAAAAAATTATCAAAACTTTAAGGACGAAATATCAGTATATGTCAACTAAACTGACAATCCACAGTTATTTGTTTTTTGTTTGTTTTTTTTTTTCAGAAAAGCGCAAACTATGTTTTGGTTATGAGAAGGAACAGGGGTTATCAGCCTTATTCATGTTAATTTCTGCTCGTTTCGAGTTTGACTCGGCTATTTATTGTAATTTCTGTTCGTTTTGAGTTTTATTTATTTATTGATAGTGGTTTGTGGTAGATACACACTTGGAAGATTACTTGACTTTATTTCTGCTCATTTTTGGCTAAATAGAGCTCTATTTTTCTTTGAAAAACTTATTTTGCGAAAAAGTTTTTTAAATTAATTAAAAACAAAAGTTTGGCTACTGACCGTTTTCCTGACGGTAAAAGCATAAGGCCTACTGCGTATTTGCCGCTTTACTAAACCGAATTATAGCACAAATATTTTCTTTTGTACTTATTATAACATTGAAAGTAAAATGAAAATAGCACTGAAACTAGGCCAGGATTTACCATAGGCCCACTAAGCCCTGCGGCTTTAACGATTCCCAAAGTTTTGGGGATTTCTCCCAAAATCTTGAAAAAACTGAGTGGCAAAAACGTTTGGGCCTAGAAGTGTCAAGGCTTTAAATCCATCTCTGAGTGAAACAAGATCTTGAGCTGGTGAGCTGTCAGCAATTAGTATCATTATATATAAATTATTCCGTTTAATTTTATTGGTTCTTGCCAAGACTGTTAAGTTATTTTGAAATAAACAATTACTTTGAAATTGGGAATTTTGAAAAAACTTGAAATTTTGGCAATCAAAAACAAAAAGAAATTAATTTTTTTGAACTTGACGAAAAAAAGTGTTTTGAAGAAAAGTATAGGCCATATCAAACCTAAGATCAGAAGAAATAGAAATTTACAACAGCTCAACTCAAAATAACCAGAAATTACTATTAAAGAATAAATGAAACCCAAAATGAACAGAAATAAAAAAAAAAAATCATAGCTAAAACATACAACAGGTACTAACACAAAATGAATAAATAAAAATTAAAACGAATAAAGCTTAAATTGAATATGCAAATCGAGCTTAAAACAAACAAAAATATTTTGCTACTTAAATATAAATGAAACTTAAAACAAACAGAAATTAAACAAACAATCATAGCAAACATACATACGATAGGTACTAATGTAAATGAATAAATACATTTTAAAACGGGTGAAACTTAAATTGATAATTCAAATCAAGCTTGAAACGAACAAAAATCACTACAAACAAGAATTCAAGTTTTTTCTCTTTCTGTCACTGTAAAATTACTAAAAACGATTTATATTACAAATATTTTCTTCTGTATTTATTAAAACATTGAAAATAAACATAAAAATTACAGTAAAATAAAATTTTGAACTAATGAGCTTTCTGCAACTAACATCATTATATATAAAACATTAAGTTTAATTTTATTAGTTCTTTCCAAGACTGTTCCAGCCAAATATAGTTTCACTACCGAAAAGAATTTGGATACTGCCCCCTTCCCTAACTGTAAAAGTCTAAAGCCTACTGCGTCATTGGTACTTCATTGAAAACCAATTATATTACAAAAATTTTCTTTCCCAGTTATTACAGCATTGAAAATGAAATTAGAATTACAGTGAAGTAAAATCTTGAACTCAATGATGTTTTAACAATTAAAAGTATTATATATCAAACATTCAGTTTGATTTTATTTGTACTTTCCAAGACTGTTCAAGACAAACGTACTTTTGGGTAAGTATAATTTCCCGTTGATTTTGTTCGTTAAACAATTTATGAAAGGTTCCTCTGTGTGGTAAACTCTAAAAGGAGGCGAATTTCTATTTCCTTTAAACTGGTACCCCAAAAGTTGGCACCCATATCTTTCCATTAAAAAGTTGGTGGTAGATAGAGATGGCGGATAGGCTGCTGGCCTACAGTGAATTAAATTTTTTTGCATGATTCCAGCTTAAACAAAGGGCTACATGTTCACCTTTCCGATCCCCAACCAACCAGTTTCTGCAACCTGAACTTAAATGACTTGTATTAAGTCATCAAAATCATAAAGCTAGGATTTAGATCAGTTGGAGGTCCAGAGTGCATTGGACGCCCAAGGCAAGGCTAGCACAATCAAACTTTGAACAATTTGCATAATTTAAACCCCTTGTTACTGGGGCTGGCTGGTTCATCTTATCCATTGAAACATGATAATGTGACATTTGGGTTATGATTTAATAGAAACAGAATTATTGAACAAGGGTAGAACTTATAATTAGACAGTAAACATTAAAATTAAAAACAAGAGACTTTTTTTCTACAAATAGTAGCTAATACTTGAATATCTTGGTTTCACATTCAGAAGCCTTTCTCAACAGGAAAAATAAGAAAAAAACTAGCTTGAACAAATGAAATATGCGCAAATAAGGAAAACAAAAATGCTATACAAAAAAGAAACACTAAAGAAACCCATCCCAAGTAAACTATATCTGTTGTTTTTAAACAAGTCAAGTATTATAATTCAAGTACTAACACAAGGAAAGGCAAGTGTATCTGCTATAATGTAGGTCCAAGTTTTCTTCTAACATGAAATACTAATAAAATGAAACTTTTTTTTTATTGTTTTATATACAGGCTAACCTAGGTCAAATTAGTTAAAAATCAAGTGCAGTTTAAAAAGGTCTTTTAATAATTCTACTACTACTAATACTAATAACTCACTGCAGCACCAAGCCGCCTGAGGCCAACATAGCTACGCACGCTCCTCCTCCAACCTAATCTATTTAAAGCCTCCCTCTTTACACCCTCCCAGGAAGTTCCCATTTCCTTTAAATCTTTATTTATGACATCCTCCCAACTCAGACAAGGACGACCTGCTTTCCGTGTAGCCCCAGACGGTTGGCCAAAAAGGACAATCTTCGGTAATCTGTCATCCTTCATCCGTAGAACGTGGCCTAGCCATCTCAACCTTTCTTTCATTATAGCCCCAGAAAGCGGGATTGAACCACACTTTTCGAAAAAATCGGATGAATTTTTCAAAAAAAAGAATAGTAAAGATCTTTGATCTGTGTTTTATTTTATTAATTTCAACAAGGTTTTAAATAGGTTAATTAAGCAAAAAAAAATCATTCGTTACAATTTCCTGCCAAAACAAAACTCGGGACATATATAGGCTAATAGCATAAATAGCAACACATGCAGATCCAGGGAGAGGGGAATCTCCACCCCTCCCCAAGGTTTTTCCTGGTGCCCACTATTCGTTTTTTCTGTTTTTCACTCTTTGTTAAGTAAAGTTGTCAATCCGGTCAAAAACTGGCACCCTTGTCACAGTCCCTCCCCCCCGATTTTTTGTCTAGATCTGCCATTGTATAGCAGTCACCCTGCCAAGTGTTTGCACATTGCCTATTGCATATATTCTGTCAAACACTGTTTTTCTTTAAAAAAAATCGTATAACCTTTGTTCTTTTCTCAGCTTTTATGTGTTTTTTCTATAGCCTATGGTTAAGCTAGTATTTCTTTTTTTTTGTCTTGCTTTTTCTTTTTTTCTGCATTGATAAAGGCTTCGAGACATTGTGCTGATATATTCAGACTTCGATTGTAAATTTGAAAATAAACTTTTCCTACAGAAAAAAAACTTTTCCAAAGAAAAGTAAAGAGCTACATTAAACCAAAGATAAGTATAAATAAACTCAAACAATAATTCAAGGTTAAAACCAACAAAAACCACCATCAATAAATAAATGAAACCCACCACAAACAGGAAATACAAGAAATAATCATAACTTCAAACAAACAGAAACACCACAAACTGGAATAAACCTAATGCCTCCTATGCCATCTAAAGACCAAAATGTTATTTTCACTTTCTTGAAAACTCTTTTTATTTCAAGCCACATATTTTTTTTTTATTGCAGCATCAAGAAAAAAAGAACAAAATCACTAAACTAACCAGGATTACTGAAAAGTACTAATGAATATAGATTGGGAGATTAGTATATATTGATATTTATTCTTAAAAGTCTCAGTAATTTCGGATGTACAAACATCACACAAGAGAAAATTTTAGCACAATAGGTGTGTGAGTATGGGGAGGAGTGTAGAGTAGAAATACAATTTTGGAAATGACATAGCAACCATGATATTTGAAAAGAACATAACATAAGGAATCTAAAGGTTCCACAGCTAATAAATCCCAACGTAACTGAACCCTGTACAACTGAACCCCAGTACAATTGTGTAACTGACCCCTCGTGCAACTAAACCCCCATAATAAGTTTTTTAGTATTATACAAATATGAGGCAACATCATAGGGTAAGGCACAAGCAAGAATCTTTAAATGTTCAACCTTGTTGGGATGGAGAAATCTGGGGAAGGTAATGAGGAAGGGTGTGTGAGAGCACAGAATGCTTGGCCCCCAGCCCCCTATTGCACTTCCTGGCTGAAGGACCATGAAACAGAGATCAGCACCGCCGGTTTGGACCTTAAGGGTTTAGTGCTGTATTTCTTACTTACTTTTTGTTGGAATTGTTTGTTTTTTAAAGTCATGATACAAATGCCTGTCAAGATCATTCATAAAAAAAAGGTCTGTTTAGTTGCCAATGCTGATAGACTCCCAGATAAGAATTTAATAGAAAAACTTTCCAGAAAAGTTAAAAACTAAATTGGAGAGTTTAAAATTTTACAATGTAGAACATGGATGGATTGATTTTAGGAAAATAGTTTGTGAAGTCGCTAATGGTATCTTAGGGAAGAAAGTTATAAATTTAGCTAGGAATATTAGTAAAAATACTTTATGTTTAATAGAGAGGAGGAGGGACCAATACAAAAATTATTTGAGTTATAGATCACATGAAAATAGGAGGAACATAAAGAAAGTGGAGAAAGTGCTACCCTTTGAATTTTAAGGAAGTGTAAAGTGGAGGCTATGGATGAAATTGCCAAAGATATTGAAGATACAGCAAGACAGAATGATAGTAAAATCTTGTACTGGTATGCTCACAAATTGAGAGGGGATAGTCAACTTGGACTTATCCCTGTTAAAGATAGGAAGGGGCCCCCAAAATTGGCCAACTGTTGTAGTAGCATTTGTAGCTGTGGAAGTATAAGCAGTATGTACACAGTGCAATTTGGTTAGTTCACCCTTCCCATCAACATATCTGAAAATTCCAACATAATACTCAAAGCTGTTGATAAGGCAATGCTGGTATGTCCTTTTGCAACTGCATGTGCATAGTGTTTTGATTTAGTTCAATTTCTCCATCAAAATCCTCTAATATTTTCACGTTAGTACCCCTAATTTTAGTAGCAGCCATACTAGTTGTAGTAATAGTAGCAAACACGTTTTCCCTTTTGGTTGGCTGAACATTCCATTCATTGCATCCTGTAAGTTTTGACTTAACACCCTACACCACCTCTGGGATATTGCTGGTATGTCCTTTTTACAGACTACATGAATAAAACATATTTGATTTAGCTTGACACCCCCCCCCCATCCTAAGGTTCAATATGAGCTTCAACTTAATACCCCTACACTTTTTGAAACAAAAGAATTTGACATACTCACCCCTCTTTCCAAATCACTAATCCCATATTTAAATAGTGAACAAATTTTACAAACTACAGCCCTAATTGTCTGGGGTCTTGTCATCCCCAGAGGCATAGTTATTGGACTTTTCAGTTATGTTGAACAAAATGGCTATCTTAAAATTTTATTGGATGTCTTTGGGGGGAGAGAAGTGAAAAGGGGCATAGCAGAGAAATGGTAGCCCACTTTATCACTTTGTTTTAGATTTAGCTAAATGACTACAGTAAAACTCTTCATTGGTGGAAAAATAAGATAAGTTCAAGTTGTGGTAATTAGAATTTACCAATGCTGCAAAACTAAACTTATTCCCAGCTCCCTGTCCAAGTCTTAACTACTCAAAAAACACTGAAAAAAAAAGAAGAAAACAATGCAGTAAGTACATGGAACAGAATTGTTTCAGATGCAATGCTATAGCATTGCCTATACTAAAGATCCATAAGGCTTCAAAGATTTATCACAATTTTTCCAGATGCATTTCAAATGGAAGGGTTGGTTGCATAAACTTTGATTGGGGCTCATTTTATTGCAAGTGGAAAGTTCTAACACCTTTGTAAGAGTCAAAAGTGATTGGAGGGCAACTATGCTCCCCATGCTCTTTTTTTTCCCAAATGCATCAAATCAAAATTTTGACACAGCAATCTTATTCAATATAATCCAAAGGCTGAAAACAATGCCTTAATGATTCGCAAGACCCCCCACAGCCCCCAGGGAGAGGGTTGTAAGTTATGCAAGTTGCCCATTGTCAAAATACAAGTTTTTATGGAAGGGATAGTAGTATAAACTTTGGAGGAAGCTCATTTGATTGGAAATTGAAAGTTCTAGTTCATTTTTTAAGAATAAAAAGTAATTGGAAGGCAACCAGACTTCCTCTTTCAACTGCCATTTTCTCCCACAAATGCATTAGATCAAAATTTTGGGGTAGCTTGTTAACCTAAAACAGCCCTAAGGCTAAATAGCTATGCCCCCAGGGTTCACAAGCCGATCCCTTGGTGCAATGGCTATATGAAATGCAAGTTACCTATTGTTCACACATAAGACTTTTTATCAAGAGAAGAGGGTGTATTTAATCCTGAATATATGAAAAGGCTTGGAGTATTAAGGTCAAATTTTAAAGAAATATTGAGAAGAATGCCAACCACAATCAAAAAACAGTTTTTTCCTTTAGTGGTTGTGAAATGGACATACCAGCAATATCTACAGGAGGACTGATGGTCTCTGCTGAGACACTGTGTGGGAAATGTTTAGAGGCATCTCCAACTAAATAAAAAGACACTTTGTGCATCCAGTTTTACAAGAAGACACATCTGCAATATGTTAAGAACAACTGAAAGTATTAAATAAACTTTCTGGCATGTTGAGGGGAATGTTGAAAAAGTTTTGAGTGCAACATGCCATTTTTAGCTACAATCTCTCCAAAGCCATCTAATCAAAAATTGGTTATCTAAATTTACAAAGTTCAAAGATTTTTAACTTAGAAGTTTGTTATTCAATGTTCAGGAAAAGTCTGATTCATTGGAGAAAAAAATCTGCCTTTTATGGTTAGTGATGTCTGATTTCTTTTCTTTTTTAGGACAACAAAACAGAGCTTTTTTACAAATGATATTGACAGGCACTTATGTAATAACTTTAGAAAACAAACAATTCAAATGAGATTGAACATGTAAAGATTCTAGCTTGTGTTTTGCCCCATGATATTGCCTCATATTTGTAGAATAGTGTAAAGCTGTTTACAGCAGTTAAGTTGCACAAGGGTTCAGTTAAGTAGGGTTGAGCTGCACAGGGGTTCAGTTGCATGCACATAATTTATCTTAGCATGTTGCCTTTAGTTGTGGTCAACCATATCAAATTTACCCTTATAACACTTTTCTTTTGCCTTATTTCAGCAACAGTTCTATTTGCAATGGTTTAGCTTTAAATTAGGGCCCTTTGGAGGGGGAAGAGACAGAGGTAGGAAATTCAAAATATCTTCACAAAGGATCATTTAGGCTATGGAACAATTCCTAGGAGGTTATACCCCTTAGAGTTGACAAGTTAAGAAATAGACAAACCACTAGAATCAGAATTTCATCCTTAATCCAAGTATAATATTTATTTGCATCAGAAATGAACTTTACCAGCACCCTCCCCAAAATGTGCAAATATATAGCCCAAATCATATATTTTGTATGTATTCTTACCAAGAGTCACTCTTGCTTTTCTGGTTCTTGTTTTGCCACAACTGATTCAATTTGTGGTAAATATTTAAAATTCTAGTTAATTGACTTCTTGCTATCTTGGAAAGGGTTTAGGTTAGGAAAATGAAACTTTCAGTGATGGGTCTACAGGCTACAGTATGTCCTGGGAAGGTATTTTCAAGTACCTACCTCTACTCCTTCTCCCTCTAGAGGGCCCTGACCTTTGATGACCTTTAAATATATGTGTATTATAAAACTGAAACCTTGCAAGATAGATCTCTTCTGCTTAATTGAAGTATAACAAAATTGTTTTCACCTTTATAACTTTGCTCAATCCTATTTTATATGGTTTTAGAGATATGCAAATACATTTCTTAAATTTTGAAAAAAAAACATTGATATGGCTCAAAATTCTACTTAAATAACAGGAATTGCAAATTTCAGAAGTAAAGGCAGACAGAAGCAACTAGTAACTGAAAATCAAGGTGAAATGTTATTTTGTCAAAATTTCAATAGGCCTAGATATAGACCTGTCATGAAGGCAAATTTCAGAGCCCTCTAGAGGGAGAAGGAGTGGAGGTAGGTACTTGAAAATACCTTCCCAGTACATACTTTAGCCTGTAGACCCATCCTTGAATGTTTCACTTTCCTAATCTAAACCCTTTCCGAGATAGCAAGAAGTCAATTAACTAGAATTTTACCTTGTTTTCTCAATATGATTCCATCTCAATAGCCCTAACTCTGGACCTTTACCAAAGCCCCTTGCTTAAAATTTTACCTGTAGGCCTAATTGCAACAGCAGTTAGAACTAGGCTAGGCCTACCTCTAGATAAAGCACTGAATCTATAATTTGGCTCATATTCATCAATATTTTTGTAATCAAAGTAAACTGGAATTTATCACTTGTGCTTCAGACTAACATGTTCACCATTGATACCTTGAAAATTTAAAAGATTAATGAATAGCCTAAGCTAACTAAAATCAAAGAGACAAAGGAGAGACTTTGAAGAGAAGAATTTACTTGTTTACTCAATATACCAGGATATATTTCTTGGCTTGTTCTTTCTAACACAGGCAAACGAGAAGTCTTAAAGACTTTATTGTTAAGACAGTAATCTGTCACGTGTTTCTTATTCAAATTTGTGCGTTTCGAGATTCAATTTCCCGTGTTCTTCTACTTGTCCGATTACTAATCTTATTAATCCAAGCGTTTTATGAGACGCACATGACGTCAGAGGTTACTCGGATTACGCCCTCGAATGTTCAGGATTACTTGTCCGTGGGCTTGCACTTTCTAACCTCGAAAAAAAAGGACTATTGGGGACAAGTGACGTCAATGTTACGGCTGTTTTTAAATGGATAAACATGTGAAATCGTTAAGTCTAGAGGAAAGACAAGGAACCTGTAAATAGTGGAAATAATCTTAGCTTTTCAGTGATCTGTAAGTAATCTTATGCATATTCCTTAGGCTCTGTAGGGTTTTTGGTGTTCTAGGCCCGTCTTGCATAGGCTAAGCTTCATAAGGAGTCAGAAGAAAAGTTTTTTGGTTATCAAAAACATTGGTTCTTTGGAAGGCAGCTATCACATTGGTGAGTTAGTCAAATATTACTATATTAAACAGGCCCAGTTTCTAATTCATCCTTTAATTTTTAGTTAAAAAAATTAGAATGATTAGGACAATACCTATAGCCTTTTATATAGTCTATTTTTGTTGAGATTGCTATTTAAACTGGATTTTTAAGGTAAAGTAGGGGTAAAATTTTACTTTAGCTACTTTTGGCTATCTTTGAAAGAGGTTAGGCTAGGAAAATGAAACTTCCAGGTATGTGTCTACAGGCTAAAGTATGTCCCAGGAATGTGTTTTGAAGTACCTACTTCTACTTCTTTTTTCTCTAGAGGGTCCTGAAGTTTTTGGGTGCTTTATTTTTTGGTTATCAGTTTCATTTTCTCTGGCCTTAGTTCTGAAAAGATAATTCCTGTTGATTGAGCAGAACTTTAAGCCTTAACACTGGTTTTTTCTAATTTTAGAAATAACTTTTAATGCCACCTCATTATAGGTTAAATATATGGCTTATATTATTTATTCTCCATGAATTTTTGTTTTATTTGATTCCATTGATGTCATTTGCTTTCTGTTAAAAATACATTTATTTTTTTACATCAAGCTTCTTCTTTTGTTAAAAATTTGAACTGTTTTTCTTTTTACCTGTTGTATAAAATGTAAAGGAATACCTGGCCCTTCATTTCATAGATTCAACTAAAAGTCTTTGAGGCATCTTATATCAAAACACATCTGACACATTTTAATTGTTTTTTTTTTAGATGACATAGGACACCATTAAAGTTTTACATTTGCTTTGCTAAAAATTGTCTTAAAAAGTGCCAAGTTTAGAGAGTTATGTTAATATTCTTCTTGCTGATCAGTATAATTGTTTTTAAAATTCCTTCTGTTTAAAGCATTTTAGAGAGATTCTGAGCCAACCATGGGTGTATTATTGTCACAAATGATTTTTCTCAAATAGGCTGGTGGAAAACAAATAGAACATATAATTTTTCTTTTTTTTATTATTTCAAGACTTGAATATCACAAAACTTTAAGCACTCATATTGCTGATTGTACCTTAAGTAAATACAATCCCTGATGGAGTTTTGTTGATACCTGTCTTAAAATTTATTTGCCTAAATAAAATACATATTGTTTGTGGGACAGCAGTGAAAAATGGAAGCAACTATGACTTGAGTTGTTTTTTTTTTTTCAATATTTTCTTTTTCCAAATAATTTTTTTTCTCTGGTGGCATTTGCATTCCTTCCTAAGTGGCTGCCACTCTAGGTTGACAATCCTTTATCCAAAGGGCACAGCTTTAATTCCTGGCATTAGCGCTGGGCTTCTGACTTAGCCATAGAAGCTTTCTTTTAAACCCATCAAATATAAGTACAAAGGAAGAAATGCCAGTAAGGCGGTCCTTCCTTTTCAATGAATTGTTGATGTACAGACAAGAGTGTAGGTCATAAGAGGTGGCTGGTGAATGTTTTGCAAGGTTTAAAAATTTAGGGCAATTACTCAGATTGGCAACTGAGCACAAAAGTAAAATTTTGTGAATGGTTTTTCTTTGTGAATGTTATATTTATGTAATGTCAAACATTTTAAAGTTAATCTTCATTGTTTTGTTTTAATTGCCATGGCCCTAGGACTTCAGTGTATTAAAACCTACTTATGTCCATCCATTTTCTTCTAAACTGAGGGGAGTTCTATGTTTCCTAGCTTCACTAAATTTATATGCAATTTTGAGACCAGGTTACGAAGTAGATCAAAACTTGCAAATGGAACTTGGTATGACTAGTTAATTTGTAAGAAATGTATATCAATTTAAAGATTAAAAAAATCATGTAAAAAACAAACAAGACAAATAAAAAAGTATCCCTCTTCAACCATTTAATGAAGTGTAACAAATGTAGATCATCCCTAAGGTTGAAATGAACAAAGCTTCAATTATGAACCTGTTTTCTTTAAACAGACTGAAGGGGCAAACCTCCAAGCTGTGACAAATTTAATCTCACTTTTGGTCTCTTTCCTTTTCAATGGGAACTTTCTTTGGATTTTTTTCAAACAAGTAAAAACAGCTGGGACAGGATCAGGTATAAGTGACCTCCCACTTAGCCTATGTACCCAGGGGAAAATCATGCAGCTATACTAATAATTGGTAAATTGTTTGTTGTTCATAT
The DNA here is from genome assembly GCF_032884065.1 of Artemia franciscana. NCBI lineage: Eukaryota > Metazoa > Arthropoda > Branchiopoda > Anostraca > Artemiidae > Artemia > Artemia franciscana. The sequence continues at coordinate 32,483,773 of NC_088872.1, read as the reverse complement.
TTTTGATTTACAAATAAAGTGAACATACCCTTTGATACCTTTTTTATGTTCTTTACAAACATAATAAGTGCTTCAATTGCAAGTTTTTGAGCTCTTGAAAATGACCAAAATATACCCAAATAGTTTTTGGGTATAAAAAAGCTTAAAACATTGGTCTTGAACTCACTGTTTCATTTTTAATCCATTTTTTAAATGTTGCGTAATCTATGAGCACTGATTCTCAACAATTAAGTTGGATTAATAAATTTTACAATATTATGCTGTTTTTCTTCTTCTGTGATGCCAAATTTTCAATTATAAGTATGTGTTTTTGGTCATTTTTGAAAAAATAATGTATATTTTTCACTGCCAAAATTTGTTAGGTTAAGTAAGGTCAAAAAGTGCTTAAACTTGAACTAGCAATACAAGCAATTATTATATTTGTAAAGAACATACAAAAAGGCATCAAGTGGTATATTCATTTTATTTGTAATTCAAAATATGAACAACAAAAAATTTACCCCTAACATGCCCAATTTGCAAATATATAGCCCAAATTATATATTTCCAATGGTTTCTGCCACCTTTTACTTGTTTTTCCAGTTCTTGTTTTGCCACAGTTGCTTCAATTAACAGGTACTAGGGTTGAGGGTAGATTGGCAGAATCAATAGAAAATATCTAATTTCAGCTATAGATTTCCATATTAGGAGGGTTGGGGCTAAAGTAGAGCAGGGCTGCATGCAGAATGTGTTAGCTATAATTATTATGTAAATTACTATGAATCATCTTTTTTAACAGGTTTTCTTCTATAGGTCTACAGGTCCTTCTCTTGGCTTATACCACATCAAGCATTATATAACCAGAGAAGAATAAGTAGCAAAAAGCTATATATACATAAGCACATGTTATTTAACAATTACTTCTCTAGTGCTTAACTATGACCCCTTAGGAATATTGACAAGAAATGAGTAACAGAAAAAGTGAAATTTAGTGTAAATGACAATCAGGAACTGGATACTGGCTCAAGGGGGCCAAAAACAGGGCTATATAATTGGAGTTCAAAGAAGGTTGTGATTTTTTAGTGAAAAAAAAAAAAAACACTTTCCTGGCTAATTTAGGACTTTAAATTGATTAGCCTACTGAAATTTTCCTATAATATGCAATTGAAATATTTTTCCCTTTTCAGAGCAGTAAGACAATTTATCATAATAAAAAGTATCCAAGGCATCTTGAATGGAATGACTAAGAAAGGCAAATGACAACCACAGTTTGCAATCTTACAATTAAACTCCTGGCCACAAAAATTGCATTAGGCTACCCAGCTCTGAAATAATTGCTGAAGGTGTATTTGGCTGTAAAATTAGAAACAGGCCCGAAACCCAAGCCTCTTCATTGTCAGAACTTCACATAGCATTAAAGCAATAATATAGGATATTTTACATGTGAAAAATGTTGTTATTCTCGTAGTTATTCGTGCCGTTTTAAGTGACATGTGGCCAGATAAGTATCTGTTGTTATCTTTTAGGGGTTAAACTCTGATAAGTGGAAATCCCATTGGACAAGTAAAAGAACTCAGGGTTTGTGTCATGGCAAAGATTTTGATTCAAGCCATATAAAGCTCTAAAATATGCTCCCTTAAAAAAAGTGCCAGACACCGCGTAATGTGCATCACTTATGCACACACCTCTTTGATTGCTATATACGAAAGCTGTATACTACTCTTTGGTATACCAAATATACAATATTTTCTTTTCCCTTCTGTCCTCTCTTTTTTTCGATTTCCCTTTTTTATTGTTATTTTAATGTTTCAAATTCATTTTCTTCAAATCAAAGATCTTATGAAAAAAAGTGTAATGCATAATATCTTCTTCAATTCTATTATTTTCCAACACACTTATTGTAGGATTGTCTTTTCCAGCACGGGAATAGGGGGTAGTTTACCGGTAGTTTAGGAGGGGGGATGTACTTCACTTTCTCCTCTTTGAAATACTGGCTTAAAATAAGATTTATGTCACCCTAAGTAAAAGTGCTGCTAGGTTCCTCCATACCTCAAAAATAGTTCCACCAGTAGATTATAGGTTATTTAACTCATTAGAATAATTTAACTATATTCTGCTGTTTGGGCCAATTACCCATTTTGTCGGTATTTACTAACCAAAAAAAACAGCCTTCAATTAGAATTCCTTCCAGTAGACGACCGATCTCGCGTCCCAAGACAATTTTATGTATACATTTACTGTTACTTATTACAATGTACATGGTCTCCGATCCAGATTGGATCAACTTCAACATATGGTGAATGAGGTCTCCCCTTCTGTCATGTGTGTGTCCGAGACAAACCTGAACTTTGGTGGCATTGATAGTGAGATCAATATTCCTGGTTACACTCTTCTAAGGCGGGATTGCAAAAACCAGGGAAGCTCGACTTTTAGTGGAGCTGTGTTGCTATGTACCTTAAAAATAACATTCCATTTTCGTCACTTTCGATTCCTAGCAATAAAAAGGCTCTTTGGGTGAGAGTACACCTACCAAAAAAATCATTGGTTATTGGTACAGTCTCTAGCCCACGAAAGATGAAAATAACTGAACATCTGGAAGATTGCTGGAAGATTAAAGCAAAAGTTCCCTAAATCAAGTATAATCATCCAAGGAAACTTGAACACTCATTACGGCCACTGGTTGAAAAATCGTACGATTGATATGGAAGGCTTAGCTCTGCTAAACCTGAGTCTTGCTTATAGTCTAGAATAGCCTGTTGAATTTGACACTTATATTGGCCCTTATGGATCATCCCGTCTTAATCTCTTCTTAACTAATCATTTGAATGCCTTTACTTTTAAAAGCTATTTTTTGCCAGCAAAAATCTGACAGCTAAATCTTGTGAAAATCTCAAAATACCTCCACCTGTAAAATATGAGCAGATCTTCAAGCAGTATTACAGCCCAGACTGGAATTGTCTGCGAAATTTTTCATCGGCAAAGCCTTGGAGTAGATTTTCAAAAGAGGTCCTCCGTGAAGCAGCGGCGCTTAAGCCGATTACGGAAGCCATTGAGCAATTCTTCCCATGAAAAACAATAAAAGTCTCATCTCGAGATAAGCCTTGGTTCAATGTTGGATGTAGAAAGGCAACCAGGGGCAGAAAGAAGGCTCACAAGAAATGGCACTTGTCTGAGTCCAATGAGGACCAGGCAACTTTTATTAGTACCCGGAACAAGCCTGTTAAAGCCACACGTCAAGCAAAATCCGATTATAAAAACAAGTTTGCAGATAAACTAAAAAGTGCCCCTGCAAAGCGGTGGTGGAGGGTCGTCAAAGAAGTTCTAACGTCATCTAAACCAATATCAATTCCCTCGCTTCATGTTGAAGGGACGATGATCCAGTCAGGCTAGGAAAAGGCAGATACTGTTTCATAAGTTTTTTCAAAGGTCTCCCAATTTGGTGCCGCCGGAGGCTCCCCTGCCTCTTTTTCACCCTGAACAGATGCGGAAATCAGCGGCGTTAACATAACTACTAGTTAGGTGCTCAAACTATTAAGCCAGCTAGATGTCACTAAAGCTTAAGGATCTGACACGATTCCCAATCTCATCCTCAAAAACATGCCCCAGAACTTGCTGGTCTTCTTGCCTCTCTGTATAGAAAATACTTTGCAGCGGGATCGTTCCTAAGAGCCTGAAGAATTGCTCATGTGGTCCTTGTTCCAAAGGCAGAGTCTGACCTTACTAATGTAGGATCGTATCATCCAATAGGTCTGCTGTCCTGTGAATGTAGACTGTCTGATTGCGAAGTATCAAGAGTTGATTGAGCTCCTTTCTCAGGGGCATGATGTTTGCCTTCTATCCTTTGGCATTGCAAAAGTCTTTGATCGTGTATGGCACAAAGGACTTCTTTGTAAACTGAAAGCCTATGGAGTTGATGATCGACTATTTGAGGTGCTTGCTGACTTTGATCGTCAATGCTCATTGCAAGTTGTCCTTGACAGCTTCATATCAAAAGAGCACCCAGTCTTATTAAAAGTATCCCCAGGAAGTAATCTTGGCCCAACTGTTTTCTTGGTATTCAAAAACGACCTAGGGGACAACCTTGTGAAGAAAACTCACCACTTTTCTGATGAAACGACAACAAAACATCAATTGCAAAAACTGAAGATCCCAGTAAAACCCACGAGGAGTTTCAGGCTGAACTAAAGAGAATGAGACATGGGCAGATGCATGGCTTGTCAGTTTTAACGAATTAAAAACGAAAGAGTTACCAATTTCTAAGGCACGTAATATGAGGGCTCATCCTGATTTCGTCTTCAAAGGAGAGGTAATAACAGGAGTTGATATCCGTAGAGAAGTTAACTTCTCTTCGGATCTTTCATGGAGTGAGCACACCAGTAAAATTAAATCCTTCTGCTCTAAAAAGCTAGGAGTTATCCTAGCATGCAAAATTCTCATCCCTGATGAGTCTATTCTGCCACTATTCATTTTGTGCATCAGACCTGTCATAGAATATGCATGTCCTCTCTGTGCTGATGCACCAAAAAGCCGCATTGCTCCACACCAAAAGATTCAAAATCGAGCAGTTAATGGAGCAACCTCTGGCAAAACGAAAGCTAAAACCCCGCAGTTGGTCCAGGATCACTTCCATGTCGGTTTTCTACAAGTACATGCATAGCCCCCCATTAGAAGAACTATCGAAGCTCGTTCATGACGCAGCAAAGCCCTTGCGATCAAATCGTCAAACTACAGCTCGTCAGGTCTACCTTGAGCAGGGCATTCCCCACCAAGAATATCTGAAAACGAGTTCCGACCGGCGATCAGTCGCCACATGGAATAGCTTTCCGACAGAGGTAATCCCAGTAAATACTTCCCTTGACGCGTTCAAAAGAAGGTGTAACAAATACCTCAGTGTTGGAAAATAAAGTAATTATCAGGATTAGTGGCATATTATCACCTTTGATGACGCCGCAAAGCCTGTAAAAATAATAAAATCAAAAATAATTACTTACGGTCAGATAAGAAAAACCATTTGACAATTATTTACACTTTCCGGTAGCAAAACAGAATTAAGTATTCTGTTACCTGGCTTTATATTTGAGAAATGTATCAACCAAAGACTAAGGTCATTATTTGTGCCAGGTCATGCTCACCAAGGGCTGACGTCAGACGATGCAGTCTTTCTTGTATCATAGGTGACCGAGGGTAAGTTTTTTATCTTCAGCTTTAATAAGCTCCTTTGTCCTGTTTCTACAAATATTGGTAACATTAGGAGAACCGCAGAGCAAAATACAAATTATGTTACACTCGGATGTGGCTGTCAGATTTTAAAATACAATGTGAACGTCTTTTGAGGTTAACTGCTCGGTAATTCATCAAAAAATAGCTTGAAGTTCCCCACACGACTATATTCTTTAAATTAATTGTAGGTTAAAGATTAAAGTTAGCACATTGTTCTATGACAAACTGTGCTACTTTCACTACTGATGTGTCAATACGGTACAAAATCCTAATTTTGAATTTAGCTCTTAAGTTGACTAAATCGTTTCGAATTTTGCCAGTTGTTTGCATATACTATTGGTTATTGGGATGTATACACACGTTGTTCAGGGGAGATTTTTCCTGGTGGAGGGGAGGTTGAGTTACGTGGAAGGATCTTTTAATGGAGGAAGTATTCGTGGAGGAAGGGAATTTTCCATGGAGGGGGAGCTGGATTAGTTAGCGTTATTTAAACAAGAGCTAAGAGCTCATATGGCACTTGTGACGAGGCAAGAAGAGCTAAAGAGCCAAGAGATTATATGGTATGAGCTCTAACAAAATTCTATGAATCAATAGATTGATTTAAAAGGAAAATACGAGGCTTAATGCCGGCTAGGATTTAAAATAAGAGCTCTGATTCACGATGCCCTTCTAAATATCAAAATTCATTAAGTTCCGATCACCCACGCGTAAGTTGTCAATACCTAATTTTTCTAATTTTTCCTCTCCCTTTAGCCCCCCAGATGGTCGAATCTGGGAAAACGACTTTATCAAGTCAATTTGTGCAGCTCCCTGACACGCCTACCAATTTTCATCGTCCTAGCACGTCCAGAAGCACCAAACTCACCAAATCACTGAACCCCTCCCCCCCAAAGACAGTAAATCTAGTACGGTTCCGTCAATCACGTATCAAGGACATTTGCTTATTCTATCCACCAAGCTTCATCCCGATTCCTCCACTCCAAGTGTTTTCCAAGATTTCCCCCTCCAACTCCCCCTTGTCAAAAGATCTGGTCGGGATTTGAAATAAGAGTTCTGAGACATGAATTCCTTCTAAATGTCAAATTTCATTAAGATCCGATCACCTATTCGTAAGATAAAAATACCCCAATTTTCACGTTTTCCAAGAATTCCGGTTTCCCCCTCCTTCTCCCCCCAGTGTCACAGATTCTGGTCGGAACTTAAAATTAGAGCTTTAAAGCACAAGATCCTTCTAAATATCAAATTTCATTAAGCTCTGGTCACCCTTTCGTAAGTTACAAATACCTCAATCTTCAAAATTACCCCCCCCCCTCCCCCAAATCCACCAAAGAGAGTAGATCCGGTCCGGTTATGTCAGTCACGTATCTTAGACAGGTTTTTATTCTTCCCATTCAGTTTCATCCTGATCTCACCGCATTATGTATTTTCTAAGAGTTCCGGTCCCCCAACTGCCCCCCCCCAATTACGCTGTATCCGGTTGAGATTTAAAATAAGAGATCTGAGTTGCGTGGTCCTTCTAAATATGAAGTTTCATAAAGATCCGATCACTCCTTCATAAGTTAAAAATACGTCATTTTTTCTAATTTTCAGAATTAACCCCCCCCCCTCAATAGAGCGGATCCGTTCCAATTATGTAAATCACGCATCTAAGACTTCTGCTTATTTTTCCCACCAAGTTTCATCCCGATCCCTCCAATCTAAACGTTTTCCATGATTTTAGGTTCCCGCACCCCAAACTCCCCCTAATGTCACCAGATCTGGTCGGGATTCAAAATAAGAGCTTTGAGATACGATATCCTTCTAAATATCAAATTTCATTGAGATCCCATCACCCATTCGTAAGTTAAAAATACCTCATTTTTTCTAATTTTTCAGAATTAGCCCCCCTCCCCCAACTGCCCCAAAGAGAGTGAATCAGTTCCGGTTATGTCAATCATGTATCTAGGACATGTGCTTATTTTTCCCACCAAGTTTCATCCCGATCCCTCCACTCTAAGTGTTTTCCAAGAATTAGGTTTCCCCCTCCCAACCCCCCCCCCCCCAATGTCACCAGATCCGGTCGGAATTTCAAATAAGAGCCCTGAGGCACGATATCCTTCTAAATATAAAATTTCATTGAGATCCGGTAACCCGTTCGTAAGTTAAAAATACCTCGTTTTTTCTAATTTTTCAGAATTAACCCCCCCCCCCAAACTACCCCAAAGAGAGCGGATCTGGTGTGGTTATGCCAATCATGTATCTAGGACTTGTGCTTATTTCCCCCACCAAGTTTCACCCCGACCCCTCCACTCTAAGTGTTTTCCAAATTTTAGGTTCCCCCCTCCCAACTCCCCCCAATGTCACCAGATCCGGTCGGGATTTAAAATAAGAGCTCTGAGACATGATATCCTTCTAAATATTAAATTTCATTGAGATCCGATCACCCGTTCGTAAGTTAAAAATACCTCATTTTTTCTAATTTTTCAGAATTATTCTAATATTCTAATTTAATCTGGTCCGGTCCCTGATATGCCTGCCAAATTTCATCGTCCTAGCCTACCTGGAAGTGCCCAAAGTAGCAAAACCGGGACCGACAGACCGACAGAATTTGCGATTGCTATATGTCACTTGGTTAATACCTAAGTGCCATAAAAACGATCAGAAAAAAAATTAAAAAAAAACTTTTTTCAACTGACAGTAAGGAACAACATTAAAACTTAAAACGAGCATAAATTACTATGCATATGAGCAATGTCTCCCTCTCCTCAATATCTCGCTCCTCACGCTAAAGTTTGATTTTTCTTCCTGTTTATGTAAGAATGACTCCTGAATCACCAAGGCCGTTTGATTAGGATAATAAACCCTTTTAAAGTTTAAAAAAACTTTAGTGTAAAGAGTTAGTTATTGAGGAGAGGGTGACCCCCTCATATACGTAAAAATTTCTGTTTGTTTTAAGTTTTAATGTTGCTCCTTACTTTAAGTTGAAAAAACTTTTTCTTTTTTTATTTAATATCTACGAATTTCCACTCAAAACTATAATTGCTTTTAAATTGTTATAGTTTTGATCGGTGATATTGTTACAACAGATACATCATAACCGTAACTTACCTTCATTTTTAAATCAATTTCATACAAGATATTTTTTATTCACAGTAAGAAATACCATAAACTTAGATTTTCTAATTTTTTTTTGGTCAGTCCCAGTAGTAACTTACTAGTTAGTTCAGCAAAACTTTTTGTAAATTCTCTGTTTCAACAATGCCAATGAGGGTGAATCTTGTATTTCTCCTTATTGACAACAAAGTGGCAGAAGTGTATCGACTATACTATCCCGTCTTGCATCACTTGGAGGTTTCAATGTTAAGGGCAGTAAATAGGACGAGAATTCTCTCCAACGTCGAGGTGATGTGGGGAAAAATTACAGATGCTGCACTGGTCAAAAAGAAACAGTAGTGCCCAGGGACGTAACCACAGCATTTTTATTGGGGGAAGGGGTAAGAGGGGTCCCCATCCCGATAGTCAATGGGCATATGCTTTCCTTCAGGGGAAAGCAGTAGTGGTTCTGCCCACTTCAGTTTGCTTATACTTAAAGTAAGTATTGAGTATTATTATATATGTGTTACAGTAGATAAGTAACTTACTGCCAATTACGACCTCTACTTTATTTTAACAAAGATACAGTTTTAAAAACAATACAAAATGATTACAAATTTTTGCGCCCAGGGCGAGTGCCCTCTCAGCCCCTCTTCCCTAAAACTACCCGTGGAGAAAAGAGTTTTTGAAAACTTATGAAAAGCACAAGCCTAAGTGTGTTATAAAGATGTCAGATAATTCTGAGGATTCTGTTCCGAATTCTCCTCTGTTAGTCAAAGGGAAAATCAAGTCTCTTTGTTGGAAGTATCCATCACAAATGTGAGTCAAGGCTGAGGTTGAACCATTGATTGAATATTGTTTGTCAATTAATTTGGTCAAAGTTGAGCTGCTTTCACTGTTAAGATTGTCTTCACTTTCTGTTCTTGTGTTACTACAAGAAGACATAGATGGGAATCAAATCCCTTTTCTGTACATTTTTCTTCTTGTTCTACTTTCCATCACTTTATAATGTTAGTTCTGAACTAAAGAAAGTAAGGAGTTGTGCCCTTTTTTGGTTCTATTAGCCTAAGGATAGGCTTATTCTAAATTAATAATTTATATAATACGTAGCAGCCCAGTTGTACCGACCCAGGGAGCACATTTGCACTCTTCCACCTGATGGGGGGGGGGAAGATGTACCAAACAGTTAAAAAGGAAAGATGGCCCTTTTCTTCCGTAAGTCTTCAATAGGACATTTTTTTCAAGGGATACTCGATTAAATTCAAAAACATTATAGAATACATAAATAAACAATGCACACGCATCAAAGAAACATAAATTAAGTGGTAGAGTCTGCTTTTACTAAGGCTGTCAGCAATGAGTTCATGCAGATGGCAGTAGTGTACTATAAACACTTTCGGGTGGGTGATAGTGAGTTCAATAAGCTTGGACTCTTTGCCGTTAATATTAAAGTATTTATCCCCTTTCCACTCCCTTCAACTCCCACGTTTATCATAAGAGTCAAAATCTTGCAGTTGAACTACGCACTATTCTAACAGCCTCATGCGTCGCGTCATTCAGCTGGAAGTGACTTGAAAATGACTCCTTAGCAAACCAAAAATACGCCCTTTTAATTACCATTGTTGAAACCTTATACAGTAAACCCCTGTTTACAGTGTAAACCTTATACAGTGTAACCCTTCTCACTGAACAACAAAAACAATCACTTCTTTTTTTTTACTTGGGCAGCAGAGAGATGTCCTTTTATTTTTCTTCGTCGCCATTAAGGCGCTGGAACATAATAGAGAGCTGCTCAAGGGCTCATAAAAATAAATCTTCTCACTGTTTTGTTATTTGCCTAGACTCAATATAGCGTAATAAAACGCCACATGGTGATTCCACAAGTGCAATTTGGGCGACATTTTGGGATGGAAAGGCTGGGTCGGACACAGGGACATCATAGAGAGCTAATTACGGACTTATTTATAAACTAATTTTTTTATTTAATTACTCTTTATAAATTTGACCTTATAAGGCAATCACAAAGTGACAAATGACACCCAAAAAGTCTGCTTTAGGATATCTTTTCATTTTTCATTTCATTTGGACAAAAAGGTTGTTGTCAATCGGTGGACAAATTTCCCCCCACCCGTGTGGAAATTCTGTTCTGTGAAAAATCCCCTGAAAATTTTTCTTACTTTTGAAATAGCGACATTATTTTAATATAAAGTATAAAAAAAATGTCTTAATTATTAACTTACTCGTTGAACATTGTTTGATTAAGAATATCCAGAAAATCTGAACAATTCTTGGCAGGCTTGTGGTAGAAACCATATATTAATCAAAACTTACCAGAGATGCCAATCGGACGGAAAAATTTACGCATAGAGTTAGAAAATTACCTCCCCCCTTGTATTTTTGTTAAGAAAAATTAAATCTAGTAAAATTGCACAAAAGTTTTAAAGTGTGTAAATCAGCGTGTGGGAGTTACATATTTCCAGAGGGTGGGGGGCTGAATGTTTTTTTTTTATATCTAAAATTCTCTTCACCAAGCGAAGCTTTGTCTCTTAGCGCTGCATGTTAAACTGATAACAATAGATAAGGAATATGGGTTGGAACCGCTTATTTGTGAGCATAAAATTTTTAAATTGTGAGAAAAACATACATATATAGTTCAGATTCACTTTATCCTATTTGCAGCAAGCATTTCATGCAGCATGCTGACGCAGATATAAATGTTACATAAGTAATGCTGGTGTTACGGGAAATGCGACTAATACCAGTAATAATGCCAAGCACATTTATGTCAATTCTTTTTTTGGTGGTGATTAAAAGAAATATTTAGAAAAGCACAAACAGCGAAAAGTTAGCACGGTATTTTACATAGAGACAGTTCTACATTTATGGGTTAGTATGTGAATCTAAAACGCAAGGAATAGGACGTTATCAGCGCTAACTAGTTGTTTCAGTTACAAATAAGAGAATTTGGAGCTATTTTGAGTTTCGATTAAAATATTGGAAGTAAAAAAATTAAAAAACAAATGATTTCTGGAGCTGATCCCTCCTCTCTACTAACTTCTATGACTAAGCTACAACCGATTTGACTTATCTAGCTACAGTAAAAAATTATTATAGAAAACACAAAGTTTATTTTATTTTTCAATGATTTCTTTTAATGTTTTTCAATGAATTAATTCTTGTTTTCAATGCTTTCTTATTTTTCAGTGATTCCATGTCTGTCCTATTTTCAGATGTAGGGGGTGTATTCATATCTATTTTTAAAAGTTTTAAAACAAGAAAATCTTACATTGAACTGATAGATCTTAGGACGTATAAGACCCTTGCCTATCAGGGGAAAGAATTTGACTTCAGCAAACATGGCGAAACAGGAAATATAGTACATTTTCGCACTTTTACTAACAGTTTTAAAGTTGCTTAATAATTTTTCTCCGAGTTACTGGGGGGCTGTTTCTCCTTGCCCTCCCCCTCAACGACGACACTGGTAGTACCTGAACAACCTATAGCATTAATGTATACATCTAAGTTTACGAGAAAAATTACTTGGTTCGCAAAATGCTCTTAGTTTCATATCTAAATTTAAGTAAGGTGTCTAAAGATGCTTAGGTTTGGTTGGCATCTCACCGATGTTCTCCAAAGATTGTCACATTTTAAGGTTAATTGTTGGAATATGTCAATTTAAGACAATCATATCGCATCAATTTTGTAAGAATTACAATATAAATAAAAGCGAAACACTAAATTGAAATTTACTTTAACATAAATGACATTTTCTTGTACCGTTTCTAAAATATTGCTGATATACCCTTTTGACAACCTGCATAGACATGGTGTGTTCTGATTTAGTTTAAATTACCCCTCAGTATTTCACCAAATTTTCACCTTCATACCCTGTAACTTAGCTGAAGTAGTAGTAGTCACAGTAATAGTAGTAATAATAGTTAGTTTATTTGTAGTAGTAGGATTAGTAGTTGTACTAACAGCAGTAACAGTAGTACTAGCAGCAATAGCAGTATGAACATATTGTCTGTTGGTCAGCTGAACACCCCCCTCATAAAACCCTAAGAGTTTCAACTCAATATTATAAACCGTTGGTATGATATTGCTGTTATCTTTTTTTGCTATTCTTTATGCTCATAGTGTGTTTGAATTTAGTGCAACTTAAGCCTCAACATTTCCTAAATTTTTCAATTAGCACTTAGCCCTAGTAGTAGTTACAATACAAGGAGAATTTGGAGTAATAGTAGTGGTAGTAGCTGTAGTAGCGTGCACAAATTCCTTTTTACCGATTGATCTTCCCCCTAGGTATTCTCTGAAAGTTCCAATTTAAAACCTCAAGCCATTCTTGAGATACGGCCTTTTGACAATCTACGTGTACTTAGTTTGGTTTGATTTAGCTAAACTTTTCCCTTAACATTTTCTCAAATCTTCATCTGAATATCCTCAGCTTTAGTGGTAGTCGCTACAAAAATAGTAGTCACAGTAGCAGTAGCGGCAGAAGTGGTAGTAATAGAAGTAGTAGTAGTACTAGTAGTAGCCTGCAACTATTACCTTTTTGGTAAACTGATCACCCCCCTCATCATTCCCTTAAAGTTATAGCTTGATAACCTCAGTTATTCTTGAGTTACACTCTTAACGTTCACTTAAAATGCACATAACGTGACCTCATTTAATTCAACACTCCCCTCAACATTCTCTGAAAGTTTAACCTGACTGTCTATGGTCCTTTTTATATATTTGTCCAACCTACCCTCTTTTCCCAATAGCAAATATTATATGTAGACAATGGGCCGATTGCTCAGCCTACAAAACTTCACCGAGAGCTTTGGGGGGTTGACATACCCTGAGACATAGTTACTGGACCTTTAACTATGTTGAACAAAATAGCTATCTTGAAGTATTGGGGGATGATTTGACCACCAAAGCATTTGAGCAAGGGCGGCGAATTATGCAGGCTTCCCATTGCTTACATATTAGCTTTATTATTAGGTAATAGGGGGCATTTATGATCGCGGGTGTCCAAAAAGTTAAAGGGCATTAAGGCAAAACTTACAGGGAATTTTAGGGGATGTAAAACTAAATTAAATGATCCTGTATGTGTGCAGGTTGTCAAAAGGGTGTATTTGTAATATCTTAGGTATGGCTTGAGGAATTAAATTGGAACTTTCAGGGCTTTTTGGACTAAATAGAAAGACCATCTGCGTATCAAAAGTATCAAAAGTACGTATCTAAAATACCTCAACGAACGAAGGAAAGCATTATGTTGAAGCTTTCAAGGCAGGTTGAATCAAACAGTTCGTGGTAACGAATGTGTAATAAGGAGCGACCCGGCTCAATAGTAACCGAAACTCTAAAAAATGGAATTCTGATACCAATAGTTACATCAAAAGAATCGCATTTTAATGCTGATTTTGAATATATAAGTTTCATCAAGATTAGTCTTACCCATCAAAAGTTTCGAGCCTGAGAAAATTTGCCTCATTTTAGAAAATAGGGGAAAACACCCCCGAAAATCACACCATCAGATTCAGCGTATCAGAGAACCCTGTTGTAGAAGTTTCAAGCTGCTATCTACAAAAATGTGGAATTTCGCATTTTTTTTTGCCAGAAGACAGATTTCCGATGCGTGTTTATTTATTTTTTTTTTTTTCCCAGGGGTGATCGTATCGACTCATTGGTCCTAGAATGTCTCGAAAGGACTCATTCTAACGGAAATTAAAAGTTCTAGTGCCCTTTTTTAAGTGACCAATAAATTGGAGGGCACCTGGGCCCCCTCCCACGCTCATTTTTCCCCAAAGTCACCGGATCAAAATTCTGAGATAGCCATTCTATTCACCATAGTCGAAAAAACTAATAACTATGTCTTTGGGGACGACTCACTCCCCCGCAGTCCCCGTGGGAGGGGCTGCAAGTTACAAACTTTGAACTGTGTTTACATATAGTAATGGTGACTGGGAAGTATACAGATGTTTTCAGGGGGATTTTTTTGGTTTGGGGGGGAGAGTTGAGGGGAGGGGTTACGTGGGAGGATCTTTCCATGGAGGAATTTCTCATGGAAGAAGAGACTTTCAATGGAGGGGGCGCAGGATTTTCTAGCATTATTTAAAAAAAATAAATATGAAAAAATTTTTCTACTGAAAGTGAGGAGCAGCATTAAAACTTAAAATGAACAGACATTATAACGCATAAAAGGGGTTTACCTCCTCGTAATACCTCGTTCTTTACGCTAAAGTATTTTTAGTAATTACAACTACTTATTCTACGGCCTTTGCGATTCAGGGGTCATTCTTAAGGAATTGGGACAAAATTTAAGCTTTAGTGTAAAGAGCGAGGTATCGACGAGGGGTGAGCCCCCTCATATACGCGATAAAAACATACGAATACAGAAGTTCGCTACGTAAGTTACTTCGTAAGTTCCGTGTATTTTTTACTTATGAAAACGTTCGTAAAGAATTAAAAGTTATAGTTACATTTTTAAGTAATCAAAAAATTGGAGGGCAACTAGACCTCCTCCCTCGCTCCTTTTTTCTCAAAATCTTCCGATTAAAACTATGAAAAATCCATTTAGCCAAAGAAAATAATATGCAAATTTGTTTTAATTATTTATGTGTGGAGACCCAAGATCAAAACATGCGTTCATTCAAAAATGTTCCAGAAATTTAACAAAAAAAAAACGAAAAAATTTACGCTAAAGTTTTTTACTGTTTTAAAAAGTACAGTTAAGAGAAAGAGTCAAACTTTAGCGTAAAGAGTGTGGCGTTGAGGAGGAAAAGCCCCTTTCATATACGGAGTAATTTCTGTTCGTTTTAGGTTTTAATGTCGCTCCTTACTTTCATTTAAAAAAACTTGTTGTTTTTTTTTTTTTGTTTAATTAAATCAAAGAACAGTCTATGCGTCCAGGTTGTCAGAATAAGGTTTATGCAATATCTCAGGAATGTATAAAGGTATTAATGCTAAAACACAGGATTTGGGTCCATGTTGTCAAAAAGGTGCATCTGCAATGTCTCAGTATCGGCTAAGGGTAATAAATTAAAGATTTCAGGGTATTTTTAACAAAATAAAAAACACTATGTGCATCCAGTTTGTCAAAAGGGCTAATTTGCAATATATCTGAAGCGGCTAAGGGTTCTAAGTTATAACTTTCTGGGAATGTTGAGGGAGATACTGAACTAAATCCAACTACACTCTATCCATACTGGGTATCAACATGACGTATCTGCAAGATCTGAGGATAGGAGCATGATAAAAATTAGCAATTCAAAGGACACAAAACTTCGATGGAATATCGACCAGGGGGATCAATTGGATTATTTTTTCTTTGGGGGGAGGAGGCAACTTTTCAAGGAAGACAAATGTTTGAAGGAAATTCAATTGTATTGATTCTTAGAGATAAAATATTCATTTTTATGCCGAACAGCTTAAAATTCTAGGCATTGAGGACACATCAATTAACGTTTAAAAGCCAAAGGAACTTCACCAAAAATAAACGTAGTTGTGTTTCTTTTTGTAGTCCTATTTTTTATTTTTAAACAACAGATCATAACCTCCTTTTAATAAATGATCTTATAATCTTTCAATTTTAACAAAACCAGTAGATAAATTAAGTATTGGTCAAAAAGTAAAAAATTTAAGGGATTTTCTCAATAAGACAAAAATCAGTAAATGAAACGGTCGATCAATATTCGTCTTTAATCTAGGTTGTAACATGATTGGGTCAAGATGACTATTTCTACATAGGAGGCCCATCCATCCAAAAATCTATAGTAAACTTACACTAAATCTCACCACAAAATTTTGACAGAAATACATAATTAGCCAACCAAAATTTTAATTCTGAAGTTATAAAAAAAACATTGCTAACATTTACTCTGATTCAAAATAAAAAATCAATGTCAATTAAAAACAAACAGATATTAATTTAAAAGTACATTTTCTCAAAAGGAAGTCTTTCAAACAAAAGTAAAGAGATATGTTAAACCAAAGACGAGTCTAAAAGTCAAATAATACTTCAAAGTTAAAACGAATTCAATAATCAAGTCAAACCTAAACCAAACATAAATTATCGTAGGCAGCGCAATGGCGCTGCCTAAGTAAAGAGCGAATTGGGCACACTATTTATTTTCTGACCAAGGCACTTCGTAATGAAGGAATATTGTCGTAGAAACTTTGGAAGGAGATCGTTTGATTGGAAATAGAAAATTCCAGTGCCCTTATTGAGAGTCAAAAGTGATGGGCACCCCCCCTCCACGCCAATCATTTCCCAAAGCACATTCAAACAAAATTTTGAGACAGCCAGTTAGTTCAGCACAGTTGAAAGGTCTATTAATTATGTCTTTTGGGATGTCAACTCCCCCACATCCCTCAGGGCAAGGGCTTTAAGTTATGTTAGTTGTCTATTATTAACATATAAGGTTTTTATGAAAGGGGCGATCCTATTAAACTTTAAGGGGCTCATTCGATTGGAAATCAGAAGTTCTAGGGGCTTTTTTAGAGTCAAAAGTGAACGGAGAGCAACTAGCCTCCCCTCCACATCCTCTTTATTCCCAAACGTATACAATCGAAATTTTAAGATAGCCAGTTTGTTCAAAATATTCAAGGTCGATACAACCCCCAAGAGTCTGGGGACAAGAGTTGAAAGTTACGCACAGGGGGAAAATAAGGTTTTTATGGAAGAGGTGGTCATATGAACTTTGGAGGAGGCTGATTTGATTGAAAATTGAATGTTTTAGTTCTCTTTTAAGAATCAAAAATGCTCGAAATGTTACAATTTTGTGCAATCTTTTCAATATCTACTAATGTCGACTCAAACTAGCCACCCACGCCTTCTTTACCCAAATGTATACGGTCAAAATTTATAGACAGCCATTTTGTTTAAAATAGTTCAAAGGTCAAAGAACTATGCCTTATGGGTTGACAAAACCCCTCACAGCCCGTAGGGCAAGGGCTGTAAGTTATGCAAGTTGGCCGTTGTTAACATATAAGAAATGTTCGTATAAACTTCGAAGAAGGCTCATTCGATTTTAAATCGAAAGTTCTAGTTCCCTTCTTAAGAGTCAAAAGTGATTTGAGGGCACCCCCACCACTATTTCCCCTTAATGCTTCCGATTCAAATTTTGAGTTAACAATTTTATTTGAAATAGTCCGAAGGTCAAATAACTGTTGTTCTGGGTTTGATAATTCCCCCCAGGCCTTGGAGCAAGGGCTGTCAGTTATGCTAGTTGCCCATTGTTAACATATAAGGCTTTTATGGAAAGGATGGTGGAGGGAGCTCATTCGATTAGATATGGACAGTTTTAGTGCCCTCTTTGAGAGCCAAAAGCGATCGAAGGGTAACCAGGCCTTCCCCCCAGCTCACGCCCTTTTTCCCCAAATGTATCTGATCAAAACGTTATGATAACCATTTTGTTCAAAATGGCTTAAAAGTCAAATAATTATATTTCAGGAGTTGGTAAATCCTCCCAACCCCTGGGACAAGGGCAGTAACTCTTACAAGTAGTCCATTGAAAAAAGAAATTAGATGATTTTTGTGGATGGGCTGGCTGTACAGTCTTTGGAGGGGGCCAATTCGATTGGAAATTGAAAACTCTAGTTCCCTTCCTAAGTATCCTTTTTAGGAGTTATAAGTTATTGGAGGGCAACCCCCCCCCCCCACTCCAGTCATTTCCCCAAAATCATCCATTCAAATTTTCAGATTCCCACTTAGTTCAGCATAGTTTAAAAGTCCAGTAACTATATCCATCATGCTATCTCCCCCCACCCTCACAGCCCTCAGGCAAGGGCTTTAAGTTATGCCATTTGTCCCAAGTTTACAAATAGCATTTGGTATTGAGAAAGGTCGTCATGTTCGGAATTTATTGTCCAAAAAGACAAGGGCATTCATGTAAACCTTTCAGAGAATATTGACGGGAGTGTTGAACAAAATCAAAAGACGTTATATACATGTGGGTTGTCAAAATGGCGTAACTCAGGAATGACTGAGTGTATTAAAATGGAACTTTCAGTAAATGGTAGGGGGATGACCAATTGACCAAAAAGAAATATTTTCACGATTCTATCAATGCTGCTACTACTTTAGCTAGTAAAACGACTACGACTATATTACTGCTTCTGTAGTGAGTACTACCAAGACTGAGGCTATTGAAGTGAATATTTGAAGAAAGGTTGAGGGAAAAGATGAACTAAATGAAAACGTACTATATGCATACAGATTTTCAAAAGGGCATATCAACAATATCTTTAGAACGGCTCATCGTATCGGGCTGAAATTTCCAGGGCATAATGAGGGGATGTTCAACTAGCCAAAAGGCAACAAGTGCATATTACTACTGCTACTACGGCTCCTACTTCTACCACTAATACTATGACACTAGTACTATTAAGACTAAGGGTATTGAGGTGAAAGTTTTAGAGAATATAGAGGGAAAGTTTAAATTAAATCAAAAGACACTATGTGCACGTAACTTGTCAAAAGGGCTAATCTCCAGTATGGATTAGGGTATTGAGATGGACCTTTCCAGGTTTAAAGGGGAAGATCCATCAACCAAAAGGCAATATTTGCACGCCACTACTACTATCACTAGGCCTACTATTAGTACAACTACCACTTCTGTAGTGAGTATTACAAAGGTTGAGCATATTAAAGTGAAAATTTTAGGAAATGTTGAGGGGAAACTTGAACTAAATCAGAAATAGTATTTTCTTACATACTTTCAAAACAGTGTATCAGCAATATCTTTGAAAATTGAAATTGATGGGCTTAGAAATTGAGAGTTCTAGTGTCCCTTTCAAAATACAAATGTGATTAGAGGGAAACCAGCTCCCTCTCACGCCCATAAATTTCCCAAACACATTCAATCAAAATTGTGTGATATCCATTTTTTCAGCATAGTTGGAAAGTCTAGTCAGCTTGATAGTAACCAAAAGTCTAAGAAACGGAATTTTGATATCAATAAATATATCAAAACAATTTGGCTTGTTATGTTGTATTCAAATGATTCCAAAATCATTAAGCTTAGTTTTTTCCATCACAGGCTGTGAGCCTGAAAAAATTTGCTGGGTTTTTGAAAAAGGGGGGAACGCCCATTCAAAGTAAAAGAATTTTAATAAAAATCACACCATCAGATCCAACATATCAGAGAACCCTATTGTAGAGGTTTAAAGCTCTTATCCGTAAAAATGTGGAATTTTGTGTTTTTTTTCCCAGAAGAAAGATAACGGATGTGTGTTTATTTGTTTTTTCCCCAGTTCTCATTTTAACGAAAATTTAAAAGTTCTAGTACCCTTTTAATTATCCAAGAAATTGGAGGTCAAATAGCCCCTTCACGTGCCTTTCCCCCCAAAGGTTCGTCTGATCAAAATTTTGAGATTGCCATTTTGTTCAGTATAGTTGAAGGGTACAATAACTATGTCTTTGGCGACGACATGATCCCCCAAAACCATCGGAGGAAGGGCAATCAGCTATTAAATTTGTCAATTGTTTACATATAGTATTTGTTACAAGGAAGTATACCGATATTTTTCACAGGAAAGATTTTCTGGGGATGGATCTCCTACGGGAAAATTTCCCATTGGGATGGCAGTTTCCGGTGGCAAACTATCCAGGGGAAGGGAAATTTTACACGGTGGAAATTGATAGAGTTTGTATATGAGATTTGTTTTATTTGCCTTATCTTCTCGTTAGAGACCCATCTTATATGTGGAGATGCTTTGGGGGAATTGTCTGGGGTAAATTTTCAACGGAGTTGGAATTCTCTGGGAAATGTCTACGTGAAAAGGGGAGGGGGGATTTCAAACGAGAGAAACTTTCCTTTGGGGGGATTTTCGGCAAACGTTTTCCACGCGGGGAGGATTTCCCCATGCCCTTAAAAAATCAGAAATTAGATAAATTTAAGTCTTTCGTCAAATAAAAGTATACTAAGGAGTATTTTTCAGGCGGAATCGTAAGCAAGAAAGTTTCTTGGGGGAATTCATAGCGATAATGGAATTTTCCGTGGTTAATTTCCCATCAGAATAATTTGACATGAGAGTAACTTTTTACGGAGGAACTTTTCGCGGGGGGATTTTCCATGGAAGGGGTGAATTTCCCGGGTTTATTTAAAAAACGTTAAGAAATCAAATTTAAAAAAAAGTTGTTTTTTCTGCTGAAAGTAAAGAGAAACATTAAAACTCAAAACAAAAAAAAATTATTCAGCATATGGGGTGGGTTGCCCCCTCCTCAATTACTCGCTCTTTACGCTAAAGTTTGACCTTCTGTTTTGATTCTTTAAGAACAATTCCTTATACTCAATGGTTGTACAATTAGAATCAGAACCTTTTTTAAAAGTTCTTAAAAAATTTTGCTGAAAGAAGTGGGATATTGAGACGAGCGCACCCCAACTCGTATACATAATACTGTATGTTCGGCTTCAGTTTTAATGTTGCTGCTTACTTTCAGTAGACTTTTTTTTTCATTAATTACACATAACGTCGTAGACATGATAGATAGATATATATCTCATGCTTCAAAGCCGCACGAGCCACGGCTGCAAAAAAAGAAATAACAAACAAAGAAACAACTCACACCAATTCAACAATACTTCCAGCATTCACCCCTTTCCCTTTACAAGAATCTCTTTCAACGAGTCATTCCCAATTTAGTATATTTTTAATCTTATTTTTTTATTTTATTTATAATATTATACCCTTTTTGTCCCATTACTGAGACCCACCACTCGCTTGACCCCAAACTGTAAGAAAAAAAATTCTCCTTAAATCCTATAATTCGGCACAAAGAGCCATGGAATTATATTTCCTTTTTCTTAAGCTTAAAAATTCTAAGAATAGAAGATGCAAGAAGTGAATATAAACACGTAAGAATTTCTTCAGTAACCTAATCAACCCGCAAATTCAAACATACTTAATTTTAATTTTAAATCAGAACAACATTGCCATTTGCTTGCTATAGGCGTAATGAGTACATCAGCTAATGCCAGCTTCAAACACTTTTTGTTTCAGTACCGCTTATTGTTTTGTTACTGACTTCAACTACTAACGCGGTGTCTTTTCGCTCGATGATTCAAGTATTTTTTATGAATGAATTTTAGTGATAGTTTGAGATTTCTTCGCATAAGTGTTTAATTACATGATGAGATTGCTTTTTTAGCGTTGGATATTCTTTTAAACTATGCTGTAAAGGACAATGAAAGGGAATTTTAATTTAGATGGTAAGCCAAACCGTTCCAATCTGCTTTCTTTGTCAGTTTCTTGAGCAATGAAAAGTCAAAACCTGTAGTACTTTATGCAGCGATAATTACTCAATTACTCAGTTCACTGAAAGCTAGTGTGAGCAATGTACGTGACAGATGGAAATTTGGTGAGATTGTGACTAGACCCGTGCGCGTAAATTGTTCAGGTTTCAGGGGAAGGGGGCTTGGGGAGGATTAAACTTTGAAAAAACAATTTAAAAATAAGACTAAGTTCGTTATCTCTGGGGATGGTGAGGGTCAGTTTGAAAACTCGCAAAATACATGATTTACGAGAAAAATAGAGCTACTTGTGGATTCTTTGAAGTGCACCAACTCTGGGGTTTACAATTAGTGAATTTCTACATTGATTCGGGACTGAGGTTATTTTGAGTCGATTTTTTTTATATAAGGCCTTGATATTCTTTCTTCTTCATGCAGGTTTTGATGTTACTCTTTACTCTAAATGGAAACTTGATTCAGGCTAGTCAGTTTAAAAACGAACAGAAGTTGATTTTTTTAAAGTTTCCTGAAACCAAATTTTTAAAACGTGAAGGGTGACAACAAAACGGAAAACATGCAGGAAGAAAGGCATATAATAAGTTAAGTGTAAAATCAACATATGAATTACTGTTAATTAATTAATGAATTTTGTAAAAGTTTTAAAGGTTTAAAAACGACAAATCACTGAAAAAAAAATATCAAGCGAAACGTTGGGAAACTGGTGATTTTGGCGGAAGATTCTTTTTTTCTACACTAGCTGCAATAGTAACATTCAAAACTCTTTCCAAATATATTAACTTCTATTATAACCCCCCGCCCAGTATCAAGATATGCCCCGGGCTATGTTCTACGGTTTTGTTGATTTTGCTGGATCTATATGAACAAACTGTTGATTGACAAATAAGACGAAAATGTAATACAAACCAAAAAATCAGCAGCGTTTTTATGTATCATTCAGGGCTGTATCGAGGCATTGCAGTAGGGGGGGGGGTCGTAATTGTCACAATAACAAACATTTTATATGGAAAGAGTTTGGAAAGGAAAATCTATAGGGGAAGATTGTTAGGGAAAGGAAATGTGCATAAAAATACGCAAAAGTTTATTTAAGAATCAATTTTCTATGATTTTGAATGCAATCGAATCAAAGGAAATAAAAGGCAAAAATGTCATTTCAAAATAGTAAAAATTAATAAGATGAGTGTTCTTCCTCTTCTTTACAGGTCTTGGAGCATTTGTGTTGCTATTTATCTACCTAGCTACTGTTTATTAAAGGAATCAATCTTATCTTGAATTTCAGGTTGGTTACATATATATCTAGTCTAAGAAATATTTTTTTGTTCAAAAATATTGACTTGTCTTTTTTATGATGATAGACAAAGAACATACTATTTCAAGTATTTTGTTTTGTAAAGTGCAAGTGACTCTCGAGTATTTAGGGGGTTTGATAAGGTGGACGCCCCACTATAATCTGGGGTAATTTCATTTTGTTTCAAGCAAAATCTAATCATTGATATTTATGTATGTTTGTTTTATATCTCGTTAATTAAATTGTAGTCAATTCTGCTCGATTTAAACTTGAACGACCAGGGGACCGATCTTTGATCGGTGAAGCAAATTTTGAACAAACGGTGGAAAATGGACAAACTGGTGTCCGACGGACACCCCTCCCGCGTAAAAACTTTGACCGTAAATTCCTTCCCCTTGAGAGCTACCCCTGGGAAATCCTCCCTACGAAAGATATCCGCCCGAAAAATTCCCCCGGGGCAATTCTTCCTGGAAAATTCTTCCCAATTGTAAAATTGAGCAGCCAAATAGAAAGTAAGACAAACAAAATGAATGAACAACAGAGGGGATTCTATGATAATCTACCTATATTCCAAAATACAGATACAATATGTGAGGCAAAAATCCTTCGGGATTTATTTATATAATTATTTTTGTTTTTGTGTTTTCGGGGATGGCGGTTGAATAATCACAGCAGGGTAAGTTGAAGGCAAAAACATTATTTTTCTCGGTAGATTGAAATACCAAGGGTGAGAGAAAGACATTTTTTTTAAAAGCTCTTTATATTCAATTTCTTTTATTCGGTAAATCTTTTGGCATATGTTTACTAACAAATAATACTGTACTATTGACAGTCAGATTATATTGTAATGTGCCTTTCTAGTATATTTAGCACAGACACTTATCATCTTTGGCAAAATTTAAAATAACTATTCTGGGTATTTTAAATGTTTTTCCAAAGATAACGTTCTCAACAAACTTTGCCTAAGTCGTGACCTATCTAGATTGTTTCTACACCGGAAAATAAACATAAGAAAGTAAGAATAGTAATGATGTGAGTACAAGATTATTGGATCGGCTAATTTTAGCCTGAAGCCGATTTATGAAAAGTATATTAAGGGGGCTGGGAAAAAGAAAGAAATTTTTCCAAAGTCGTGACCTTTCTAGATTGTTCTTTCATATTGTAAAATGTTAACTTTCCATTTTTCGAAAAGAGCTGTGTTTCGCGTTGGAGGTTATTTTTCATATATCTTTCCCATAGAATTTCTTGGATAGGGGCTGTCTATATTTGTTCCTTGGAAGGCTACAAAAGTATTTCCTTCGTAGGTGTTTGTTTTTGAGCTTTTGAACCTTTGGAGTGATTTCAATTCTTCAATCCATTTTGTTTCTTTAGAGTATGCAGTATTTATTTTGGTCTGCTACAGGAACTTGAACCTGAAATTACGTATGCAACTAAAAAACCTTTAAATTTTACATTTGCTTACTCAGTAATAATTCGCTATTAAGTAAAATTTCACATGAACAGAGAAGATGAAGTATTAAACAGGATGTACTACAAGCTCTTATAAGGATTATTTTTGAAGGTTCGGTGATTTCGAGAAATAACTGGATCTGGAGAAAAATACCTGCAACTTAGTTCATAGATTAACAGACATAAGATGTGTATGCCTATTTTTGTTTTGTTGTGAACAACAATGAATCAACATAAATTAAGTATTTGGTTAGCATTTTTGTCTTCTGATTGTGACTAAGTGGGAAAATAGAGACGAGACCAAACAAATATACGCAAGTTTATACTTCCAGTCTAATGGTTGTTTTTCGATGTGGTATTGCTGAACTTAGATTTTAAAAGCCAATTAAAATTGTAGGCAACATTTTCAAAGAAAGAGATAACAGTTGCCGCGTATGCCTATTCGTTGATTTATGCTTTGGTTTATCAGGTTTATGTTTCCTGCGCAGATTTTTGGTATTTTATTTGTCTGCAATCCCATGGTTTAATATTTCAACATGAGACGACGATTTGCTATTATTCCCTTAATGAGAGCCCTCTTTATTCATCTACTGAATTAATTTTTTTTGAATTTGCTTTTTTTTTTATACTACTTTGAAAAGCAGCAAAGCCATCTAAAAATTCGAAAATTTCTCCATTTTCAAGCAATTTTAGATCATTTTCCAAAAAAAGTCTAAGAATAATCACAAACTCATAAGCTTCTTTTCCATAGACCATAAATTATCCTCTACCTTGTAATCAATATCACGATTAATCCTTAGGTGCCAACTATGGACCAAAGGCCTTAAGCGAAACAAGTGCCTTTATGTTTTGATTTAGGGGAGTCACACAAAGATTTTAAGCATTTCATGCTTCCAAAAATATGGACTATTTCAGTATTTGGGAAGGATTACCCCTGGGGTTGCACTTATCGCTACAATGGTATATTTTTGGTCTTTAATGCGCAAGAGGTTTTGAAGGGGCATAAAGATGTTCTTGTGTTGGTTTAAACCCTTATAAAGGTCATTCGAATTTTCATATTGTGATGGAAGGAGACAAACTCCTTATAATTTTGTAACATTTATGTTATGGATGTAAAAAGTAAATTTTGAGAGTTTGTATAGATTTATGATCGCAAATAATGAAAGCGAATATGAATCGGGGAGTACCCAGTCGGGTAGTTTCCGGCTATTGTCCATAGGAAGAGAAACTTTTATCGA
Source organism: Artemia franciscana (assembly GCF_032884065.1). Classification (NCBI taxonomy): domain Eukaryota; kingdom Metazoa; phylum Arthropoda; class Branchiopoda; order Anostraca; family Artemiidae; genus Artemia; species Artemia franciscana. The sequence continues at coordinate 32,458,289 of NC_088872.1, read as the reverse complement.
ACTATTTCAGAATCACGGTGTCAGGGAATAGTCAGAGCTTGAAACCTGAGATCACAAACCTTTCCGACCAGATCGATGAAACGCGATCCAGCTATGATTTGTGCATTGACATCTAGTTTTACTAACAATTTACCATGTGTTGTTTGAAAAATCGGTCTTGGAACTGTCAATCATTAATCGTACAACTGTTTTATAAACATTTGCTTTTAATTAAGTTATCCTTGGGAGTTAATCCCTCCAAAGTTACTTCGCAAACCGTTAGTAGAGATGGATAGTAAGGAAAGAGCGATCCATATAGATAGTAACCATAGGTCTAAAAAAAGAAATCAGGACTTCGTCATATGAGTCCTTTTAGGCCGATTTCAAATAAATAAAACTCATTAAGTTTAAAATTCTCTTTCAAAAGTAATTAGCACCAGAACAATTAGATTGTTGTAGAAAAAAAGGTGAAACATCCCCAAAAATAATTGCAATATTGATGGGAGTTAAACGAAAAAATTTACAGTTCTAGAGCAGATGCGAACGTAGCGGGCCATTTAGCATACTGTTCTCATCCCAAAAATCTTTGGATTTAACCCCTCTTTTTTTTATATTCCATTTTTTCTTAGAAAATGTGCCCCCCTCCCTATCCGGAAACAAAATCCTGTGTATACGCCTGCGTTTGAGACCTTGCAGCGGAGGCTTCTGCTTTCGATAACTAAAATATGCAATTTTGAATTTTCTCCGAAAAGGATGGTAGAAGATGTTACGTTACTTGTTTGTTTTTTTTTTGCCTTTTTTCACCTGGGAGGATTCTATTAGACCAGTGTATATTGGACATCTTAAGTTCTAGTGTTTTGGTTAAGCAACAAATGCATCGTACCAAACGAAGTAGTTTTCTTAGTTTTTGTAAACCAAAGGTTTTGTTCCGAATAGAGTGCCTAGGAAAATTTCAAGACAGCCAATCGGTTTAAAATGTCAAAAAAGCTAAGAAAATAAAAGCTCCCAAAGTCATAGAATACACTGCAATTGGGTAGCGCATTCCTCACTAAACTTGTAAGTAAAAAAAAAAGTAGAGAAATGGTTCATGCAAAAAAAAAAAAAAAACAAAAAAAAAACCGGATATTATAAGGAGCTGCAAGAAGTTTTGTTCTGTGTAGGGGGGATGGGGTTGGCTATGAAATCAGCAATTAAGTTGCTATTTTTATAGAATTAAGAAAAATAACCAGTCTTGAACTCGACTACAGTTCTAATCAGATTTCTCTGTTTTATTTAATAATGACTTTCTGTGGATTTTAAATCACGGCAAAGAAAGCAAAGAATTTGCTTTACATACCTTCATAACTCAAATCAATAAATTTGTTCCCAGTGATAATAGAGAACGAGATCAAAGGTTTAAAAAAACTAGAAAAAACTTCATATAGAATTGGTTCCTCTACCCAGGAGCGTGACTCTAGAAATTTTATTGGAGAGGGGGGAAAGAGGGGTCCATATCCGGATAGTCAAGGAACAAAGAGTGTAATGAATTTATCTCTCTGAATTATTGGGGGGCAACTGCCCCTGTGCCCCCCTGAAACGGCGCCCCGGGCCTCTATTACTAACCCCTATTTATATTATAATAATTCGGGTTCATCAAGTGTATAAATAAATAAAAAACAAGTTTTTTTCAACTGAAAGTAAGGAGCAAAATTAAAGCTTAAAACGGACAGAAAGTATTACGTATATGAGAGGGTTCGCCCCCTCGTCAATACCTTGCTCTTTGCGCTAAAGTTCGAATTTTGTTCCGATTCCTTAAGAATGAACCCTGAATCACAAAAGCGGTTTAATTAGTATAAATAGCTCCTTTGGAAGTACTAAAAAAAACTGTAGTGTAAAGACTGAGGTATTTACGAGGGGGCGAATCCCCTCATATAAGTAATAACTTCTGTTCGTTTTAAGTTTTAATGTTGCCCCTTACTTAAAGTCGAAGAAAAACTTTTTTTCATATTCAATTTCTGATCGTTTTTAAACAATGCTGGTAAATCCGGTGCCTCCTTCGTGGAAAATTCCCTTCCCCATGAAATACCTCCATTGAAGATCCTCTCATGTAACTCCGTTTTTTTTAGAATTTTTGTTACTATTGAGCCAGGTCGCTCCTTGCTTACAGTTCGTTATCACGAACTTTTTGATAAGTGAAGTGGTTTGTATCAATTCAGTAGCTGGATTGGAAGAGGGTTTGGATATGTCATCTATGTTTCTTTTGATGTAAGTCTACTGTATGATATGGTCTACTGTATCGGCCAGTTTTTTTCTGTTTGGCAGCTATAAAAACAAGTGGTTTAGAAAGGCTAATTTAAAATTTTCAAGTAAAATTCAAGAAGCTGGTTTTATGGTGAGGAAGAGAAATTTATTTTGAAACACGCTTTTTTATAACTAAAGTCAGCGCTGAAACAAATTTAGTAACATAAGTAATGATAATTTTTATGTATTAAAGACCACATAGTTGAAACAAATATTTGACATAATGAAAAGTAATCAGTTATAATTTTATTAAACGGTATTTATTACATGCGTCATTATTATAGTTATAGCAAAAGTGACAACCAGGTAATAAACTATTCTCGCTTTTCGTAAGCATAAATAGAAAACAAAGTCTTGAGAATGCACGTATTCTCAAAAACAAGGAACAAAAATCGATTTCACGCTGGTTGCTCAATGCAACTTCTATTTCCTTAGGGCTGAAACATAACTCGTACTGGTAAGAACAAAATCTGCGAAATCATAGTAACAGCATTCGCTGCAACCTACTAAAGTTCAGGTCATAGTAACCGAAAGTTTAAAAACACATTTTTAAAAAATTGCCTTGTCAGGAAAAACAACATTTAAAGCTGATTCAGGAATGGTAGCTGTGATTCCAAATAAAAATGGTGAACCTGCAGCTAACACAACAACATAGGAGGGCAGAAGGTACTTGCCTGTTAAACTGAAGGAAATCAAGAATTATGCAGTGTAAGATCTAACAGAAACTGATTTCCGTTCCTGGATCGGTTAGGATTTACTTATTTTAAGTGAGAAAACTACGATGTATGTATATTTTTATTAAATATTTAATATATAGAGGTGGTTAGGGGTTAGGTATTAAATGTAATGCGTTCTGGGTGGCCTGCTTTCCATTATTATTTGTCGTAGTTTCCATAATTTTGTTTCTAAAGTATCATATTATCATCATGTTTTGTTATATTTCAGTAGAATTAATTTGACTTCACTTATTGAGTGTGTTCTGTTTAGAAGACGAGTATAAGGCAGAAGATTGAATACTCTCCAAATGACTGTCCTTGTAGGCCCAAGTGTAACCTTTTCAAAGAACCTGAAGTTTCCGAGAAGAGAATCAAGGGGTTGCCAAGCCTTTTCCAACCGTATCCTGCTTTTATTGTAGTTAACACCCTTAAGAATGGTTCTGATTAGAATAGAACACCGGCTAGTGAACTCTTGAAGACTGTCTTTCCTATAGTTAATAATTATATCTCAAAAGCTAAAATATTTCCGATTTTCTCAATACACCTCCAATTTCTCTCGTCACGGCATGGAACTTGGATACTTGTGTCCATTCTAAGTCATAAGCCTCATAGATTTCTGGACTTGTTAGTGGATAACCTACTATTAGCCGCGCTTTTTATGGCACTTGGTATTTACCAAGTGAAATATAGCGATCGCAAATTCTGTCGGTCGGTCTGTACCGGTTTTGCTACTTTAGGCACTTCCAGGTTAGCTAGGACGATGAAATTTGGCAGGCGTATCAGGACCCAGACCAGGTTAATTCAGAAATTGTCATTTCCCCGATTCGACCATCTGAGAGGGGTGGGGGTGGGGGACGGTTAAATCGGAAAAAATAAGAAAAAATGAGGTATTTTTAACTCACGAACGGGTGATCGGATCTTAATGAAATTTGATGTTTGGAAGGATATCGTGTTTCAGAGCTCTTATTTTAAATCCCGACCGGATCTGGTGACATTGGAGGGAGTTGGGGGGGCCTAAAATCTTGGAAAACGCTTAGAGTGGAGGGATCGGGGTGAAACTTGGTGGGAAAAATAAGCACAAGTCCTTGACACGTGATTGACATAACCGGAACGGATCTGCTCTCTTTGGGGAGTTGTGGGGGGAGGGTTGATTCTAAAAAATTAGAAAAAATGAGGTATTTTTAACTTACGAAGGAGTGATCGGATCTTAATGAAATTTCATATTTAGAAGGACGTTGTAACTCAGATCTCTCCTTTTTAAAATCCCGACGGGATCCAGTGTCATTGGGGGGGGGGACCAGAAATCTTGGAAAACGCTTAAAGCGGAGAGATCAGGATACAACTTGGTGGGAAGAATAAAAACATGTCTACGATACGTGACTGGTATAACCGGGCCGGATCTGCTCTCTTTGGTGGAGTTGGGGGGGGAGTAGTTCGGAAAAATTAGAAAAAATGAGGTATTTGTAACCTACGAACGGGTGATCAGAACTTAATGAAATTTAAAATTTAGAAAGATCTTGTGCTTTAGAGCTCTAATTTGAAATCCCGACCGGATCCGTTTACATTGGGGGAGTTGGAGGGGGAAACCGGAATTCTTGGAAAACTGAGGTATCTTTATCTTACGAATGGGTGATCGGATCTTAATGAAACTTGACATATAGAAGGATTTTATGTCTCAGATGCTTTATTTTCAATTCGAAACCGATCTGGGGACATAAGGGGTTGGAGGGGGAAAAAGAAATATTGGAAACCGGAAATCTTGGAAAACGTTTAGAGTGGAGAGATCGGGATGAAACTTGATGGGAAGAATAAGCGCAAGTTATAGACACGTGATTGATATAATTGGAACGGATCCATTCTCTTTGGGGGAGCTGGAGGGTGTTAATTTAGAAAAATTAGAAAAATTGAGGTATTTTTAACTTAAGGACAGGTGACGGATCTTAATGAAATTTGATATTTTGAAGGAACTCATGTCTCAGAGCTCTTATTTCAAATCCTGACCATATCTGTTGATACTGGGGGGAGTTGGAGGGGGAAACCGGAAATCTTGGAAAACACTCAGAGTGGAGAAATTGGGATGAACCTTGGTGGGTAGAATAAGCAAATGTCTTATATATGTGATTGACGTAACTGTACTGGATCCGCTCTCTTTGGGGGACTTAGGGGGTGGGGTTCAGTGCTTTGGCGAGTTTGGTGCTTCTGGACGTGCTAGGACGATGCAAATTGGCGTGTCAGGGAGCTGCACAAATTGGCTTGATAACAGTCGTTTTCCCCGATTTGACCATCTGGGGGGCTGAAGAAAGAGAAAAAATTAGAAAAAATGAGGTATTTATAACTTACGACTGGGTGATCGGATCTTAATGAATTATGATATTTAAAAGGACCTCGTGACTTAGAGCTTTTATTTTAAATCCCGACCGGCATTGAGCCTCTGATTTTCTTTTTAAATCAATCTATTGATTCTTAGAATTTTGCTAGAGCTCATACTATATGAGCTCTCTGCTCTTCCGGCCTCGTCACAAGTGCCATATGAGCTCTTAGCTCTTGTTCTTTTTTAAATTACCATGCAATTCATATGCCACAAATTCTGCAGTGCATATACACTTAGCTGTTATTGTGTTACGAAACCAGATCAAATATTTGCGTGATTTAACCATACACTATTATGATTCGTCTCCGAGACAACAACGAGAATCTAGCTAGATTCTTCCCCAATTGCTCTCGATTGCATGGCTAAACTAGGAGCATTTAACGAACGATGAGAAGTGTGCTGGTGACTCGTGTAATTAATATGGGGAAATTTAATGGAAATAATCGGAAAAATCTAGTCTCGAGGGCGTACGAAGTAAACGCCCCTTCTGTGTACAATCCTGACTTTATTGCTTAAACTTTGATTTTAACTGCTTTGTACAATTCGGTACAATCAAATATGTCAGTCCAAGGGTATCTACTGTCCCTAAGCTTATCAAATTAACAGAGGGCGTCTTTTGGGCCGAGTGAATAGTAAACCATTCTAGAATGAGTGCATCCCTACCAAGCCATATTCGTCTAAGAAAATCTTTCGATTTTCCTGACGTTCCATGGATTCCTTAAACAAGGCTATAGATCTTTTTTGTGTTTAATTAAAAACAAAAATCTCCAAAAAGAAACCTATAACCTTTCTCTAATTGTTAAGGAAAATGGTGTTTATACAATATACGTACAGTATAAATAATGTGCATCCTATAGGCCTATCCCCAAAGATTTCAATAAAAGCAGTTAGCACAACAAGGAACTTCAAAAGCTGTCAAAAAATTCAGCAAGACTTCTTTTGAACAGATTTCTAATGTTTCCAAGGAGGTATACTAGAATATCTTTAGGGACTGCTCTCTTCTAAACTTTAAACGGAAAATTCTACTACATTCAATAATGTATATATATTATATATATATATATATATATATATATATATGTTACCGTGAATGTCCAAAAGTGGTGAATGTCGACTTTCACCGGTAAATGTCAACAAACACCAAATACGTTAGTGAAAAATCAATTATTTCATTATATTCTTGTGCCTCACAGAATATAGTTCGAACCCTCACAGGTGTATGTCGACAATCACAGATATACTCTGGTGAATTTCTTAGAGGTGAAAAAACCCCAACTCTCAAAACCCAATCCTTATCTCTAAATAGATAACCAAATGTTTTAGCGGTTGTTATTGGAATCTCTGACTTGTATAAATTTGCAAATTAAAATGGTACGCTCAAGCAGCTTTACACACGTAATCAGTTTTGTAATTTGCAAAGAAAAGTTTCTTTCAATGGATAGTAGTAGCGGTGTCAGCAGCAGTAGTAGCTGTTGTAGCAGTAGTAGTTTACATCCACCTAGCGCATTTTAGTTAGTTCATCACCCTCAAAATATCATGAAGATTTCAACTTAATACTCTAAGGCACTCCTAAGACGCAACTGATACACCCTGTTGACAACATGCATGCACGCATTGCGGTTTGGACGAAAACTAGTGTCCTTTTAAAATAGTAAAATCAAATTAATCGTCTCCGACGTGTTGGATGGACACAGAGACTATGAAATCATTAAGTTTTTCCTGGATTAATTAAAAAAATTTAACCAAAGCGATTTTTCAAGAAAAGTAATGAGTTACTTTAAACCAAAAGAGAGTCTAGTAAAGTCAAATAGTTTTCCAAGCATAAAACTACCACAAATTGCCATCTATAAATAAATGAAACTCAAAACGAACAGAAATTTAAAACAAGTAGGACTGATCCCCTCCCCCCATCTCTTCTGAAAACCAGAAATAATTTATGTTTCACTGAAAACAAAATACATTTAAAATGGTTTCACTTTTTAACTTTAACAATTCAAAAAATAAAAGTATTAAGACTTCAAGGAATATATATTAGTATATGTACATTAAACTGTCACTTCACAATCATTTGTTTTTTTTTGTCAGTGTAATGCAAATTATGTTTTGGTATTCAGAAGGCAGGGGGGGCGGGGTCAGCCATACTCGTGTTAATTTCTGCTTGTTTTGAGTTTGAATAGGTTGTTTATTGAGATTTTCGTTCATTCTGGGTTTCATTTATCTATTGATGGTGACTTGTGGTAGTTTTACCCTTGGAAAATTATTTGACTTTATTTCTGCTCGTTTTTGGTTTAATGTAGCTCTTCACTTTACTTTGAAGAACCTATTCTGTGGAAAAAGCTTTTTAACCTAATATCTTTTCGTTTTTTATTGGCATGACTTTTTCATGGGAAAATAAGAGAATATTTTAGATCTTTTGTTTTTTCAAACAGTTCGTGGTAACGAACTGTAGTAAGGAGCGACCCGGCTCAATAGTAACCAAAACTCTAAAAAATGGAATTTTGATACCAATAGCTACATCAAAAGAATCGCATTTTAATGCTGGTTTTAAATATATAAGTTTCATCAAGTTTAGTCTTACCCATCAAAAGTTACGAGCCTGAGAAAATTTGCGTTATTTTAGAAAATAGGGGGAAACGCCCCCTAAAAGTCATAGAATCTTAACGAAAATCACACCATCTGATTCAGCGTATCAGAGAACCCTACTGTAGAAGTTTCGAGCTCCTATCTACAAAAATGTGGAATTTTGCATTTTTTGCCAGAAGGCAGATCACGGATGCGTGTTTATTTGTTTTTTTGTTTTTTTGTTTTTTTGTTTTTTTTTTCTTTTCCCCAGGGGTGATCGTATCGACCCAGTTGTCCTAGAATGTTGCAAGAGGGCTCATTCTAACGGAAATGAAAAGTTCTAGTGCCCTTTTTAAGTGACCAAAAAAATTGGAGGGCACCTAGGCCCCCTCCCACGCTAATTATTTTCCCAAAGTCAACGGATCAAAATTCTGAGATAGCCATTTTATTCAGCGGAGTCAAAAAACCTTATAACTATGTCTTTGGGGACGACTTACTCCCCCACAGTCCCCGTGGGAGGGGCAACAAGTTACAAACTTTGACCTGTGCTTACATATAGTAATGGTTATTGGGAAGTATACAGGCGTTTTCAGGAGGATTTTTTTGGTTTGGGGGAGGGGTTGAGAAGAGGGGGATATGCTGGGGGAACTTTCCTTCGAGAATTTGTAATGGGAGAAGAAAATTTCCATGAAGGGAGAGCAGGATTTACTAGCATTATTAAAAAAAAAACAATTAAAAAATAAAAGTGAAAAAGCTTTTTCAGCTGGAAGTAAGGAACAGCAATAAAACTTAAAACAAACAGAAATTATTACCCATATGAGGGGCTCACCTCCTTCTAATACCTCGCTCTTTACGCTAAAGTATTTTCGGTAATTTCAACTACTTATTCTACGGCTTTTGTGATTCAGGGGGTCATTCTTAATGAATTGGGATAAAATTTAAGCTTTCGTGTAAAGAGCGAGGTACTGACGATGGGGCGAATCCCCTCATATATGTAATAAAAACATGAGAATAAAAAAGTTCTTTACGTAAGCTAATTTATAAGTTACGTAAATCTTTTACCAATAAAAAGATTCGTAAAAAATTAAAAGTTCTAGTTGCCTTTTTAATTAACCAAAAAATCGGGGGGCAACTAGGCTTCGTCCCCCGCTCTTTTTTTCTCAAAATCATTCGATCAAAATTATGAGAAAGCCATTGAGCCAAAAAAAAAATATGCAAATTTCGTTTTGATCATTCCTCTGCGGAGAGCCAAAATCAAAACATGCATTGATTCAAAAACGTTCAGAAATTAAATAAAAAAAACAAGTTTTTTCAACTGAAAGTAAGGAGTGACATCAAAACTTAAAACGCACAGAAATTACTTCGTATATGAAAGAGGCTGCTTCCTCATCAACGCTTCGCTCTTTACGCTAAAGTTTTTTACTGTTTTAGAAAGAAGAATTGAGAGAAAGAGTCAAACTTTAGCGTAAAGAGCGGGGCGTTGATGAGGAAGCAGCCTCTTTCATATACGAAGTAATTTCTGTGCGTTTTAAGTTTTGATGTCACTCCTTACTTTCAGTTGAAAAAACTTGTTTTTTTTATTTAATTCCTATCAGAATCCATAGTTTGGCTTGGTATTTGTGTGTTGGAAAAAAATTTCAACAATTTTCAATAACATACGCCGTTTTAAAAATCTGGACCAACACAATATTGTTTAATTTTGTTTTATACCTCCTCAAGATGACCTGAAAAATAAAACTTAACACAATTCCCAAATTATTGTATCAATGCTCTTTGAGAACCTGGATACACTTACACTCTTTTGATTGAGTTCAATTGTAAGAACAGAAGCAGTAATAATAGTAGCCCTAAAATTTAAAATTTAATGATCCAAGTCGTTCTTGAGATATTGCTGAGACGTCTTATTTGCAACCAGCCTACATAAGGTGCCTTTCGCTTTAATTTTAAAGAAGCATTCAGTTACAAAGCATAATGGGCAAATTGCGTTACTGTGGGGGGTTGACATACCCAATATCTATAGAGATATAGTTACTGGATTGTTCAACTGTGTTGAACAAAATGGCTAATTCAAAATTTTGATTGGATATGCTTGGAGAATAAAATAGTTTGGGAGCAGGATCCTTTAAAAGTTTCTATGATGTTGCTATCTATGATAGTGCTACCTATAATATTGCTTATATTCTCTTTCCCTCCTTTTTACGCCCTCCAATCACTTTTGACTCTTAAAAAGGTCGTTTCAATTTCCAATCGACTAAGTTCCTTTCGAATTTTCAACAACTCCTTCTAGACGAAGTACCTTGGTAAAAAAAATAATAAAGATAAAATAACAACGAAAGAATAAAACGAAAAAAGAATAGCACTATTGTACATCCAAAATATGAATAGGTTTGAGAGTTTTTGGGGGGGAGGGTCTTTGTGCTAACAAACTCTCATTTGTGGCATTTTCTTTTCGTTTTAAGCTTCGATTTGCTACTAATTTGAACTTGGTTTGTTTTAGGCTTCATTTATTGATCTGTTGTAACATTTGTTTGGTTTGTTATATGACTATTTCAGCCAGTTTTAGGTTCTGATGTTGCTCTTCAATCTTCTCTAACATTCTGTTTTGCTTTTTTTTTTCCCTTATAATTCCATTTAAATAATCACAAACCAGCCTTTGTAGTAGTCCTTTCATTGTAGGAAGATTTATTGATGATAAAAAAAGATGTATTTTGAGTTGAAAGAAATTAACTGAAGGCACATTAAATTTTATGCAACACGACTTTTAAATTCTTGTTTATAAACTAACTGTAGAGACAAATTTACGAGATTATAGTTGATTTGTATGAATAGCGTCACTGTATAGAGATTAGCTTGCATTACTTTCATTGCTGATTGATCGATAGGAGGTAGAGTGATAGTTGGCGTGTCGTTTTTGATGTCAGACTGTTGACCTTCATCAACCGGCCCTTGCTGGTTGATGATCATAAATCATACCAAGCCCTTGCTCAACTAAATATTCAGATAATGCTCTTTCTGTTAACTTTCGAGTTATCGGTTATGGGCATTTACATGTATAAATATATGTCACCATGTCGAAGTCGATAAAGTTGATAATATCAAAAATAGAAAGATATTTTATTGATACTAGCACAGTAGGTAAAAACAATAAGAAGTAAAGATTGAATGAAATTATTAAAAACCGACACATACCCCCGACAGTTATATCTTAAATCTATAAATTGTAATTTTATATCTTATTATTAAATATTATATCTTATAAATAAATATCTAAACATAACAACTCATGGTTATCCACCTAGCCTATCTTATATACAAAAAAACAACAGCATATATACATGAACAAAATTCAACAAAATAATCCTATTAAATATTATTTACCGGTTTCAGCCCCCACCCCACCCAGAAAACTGCGAAAAAAGACATCAAAAACCTTCCGCCCTTCAAAATCAAGTAGTTAAATAAAATGCTTTCAATTTATTTTTAAACCCGTATAAAGTTACAAACTCCCTTGTGCTAGCCGGCAGATTATTCCAAACAGAAGGCCCAAGATTATGAACCACATATGATGATCTGACTGTTTCTCTTTTTTCATGGCTTAAAAGTTGTGAATTTCTTGTATTATAATTATGGTGCTCCTGATTCATGGAAAAATAATCATGAAAATACTCAGAGCATATAAAGGCAGGGGTATCATAAAAGGGATATTCAACTGAGCAAAAGACTAGATGCACATGCTACTACCGCTATCAATACTGCTGCTAATACTGTTACTACTACTACTACTACTAATACAGCACTAGCGCTGCAACTACTTCTTCTACTACCACTGCAACTACTATGATTCTATTACTGTTAATGTGTATTGTTAAGGAGTAAGTTAAGGACTATGAGGACATAGGGTAAACTGAATCATAACACGCCATCTTTATGCAGGTTGTCAAATAGGGCATGTCAGCAGTATCTCAGGAACAGTTGTGAGTTAAGTTAAAACTCACAAAACTTGTTGTGGGGATGTTGAACTAACCAAAAGACAATATTTGCATCATAATACTATTGCTTATACTCCTACAACTACTACTATTATTATTACTACTACTACTACAGTTACTACTATAACTACTGATGCTACTACTACTGCTACTAAAGCTAAATGTATTACGGTGAAAATTTTGGGTCAAACTCAAAACGAGCAGAAATCAACATGAGTAGGGCTCACAACCCCTATGCCTTCTTAAAGACCAGAACATAATTTACACGTAACTGAAAAAACAAAAACTAAAAACAAATCCATGTGCCCTATCAGTTAAATTTCTTTTTAAATTACGCTTGTGTAGTTTTTGCGAGTGTTTCAATTTATAAAGATGAGGACCAGAGGCACAAATCTGAGGACTCTGCCATCCTGTGTCTGATGACACAGGTACTTCTCAATTCTTAATCTAAGGGTGAACATGTGGTCAATAAATCCTCTCCCCTTCCTAAAATTACACTGTTCTTCTCTTAAAATTGTATCTACAGCATCTATCACTCTAAAAAGTATCATCGTCCTGAGTATATGTGCCTTCTTCAAGACCAGAACATAATTTACACGTTACTGAAAAAAAAAAAATGAATGCGCACTGTCAGTTTGATTTTTTTTTTTTAATTGCGCTTTTTTGCTGCATTTTTTAGATCCTCGCCAATTTATTATTCTTGGCATCGCTTTTACTCTTTCTCGTTTCATACTTTAAAATTTCGCAAAAACTAAATCTAATGGAAAAATTCTAACTACACATTCAAATTCAGTTTAAGAGCTTCGAATAGAACCTTTTGTTTTAGGGTTTTAAACAAGAAATTTGTTTCTCTAGTTTAACCGGGTAAATTAACCAATCTAACCGGGTAAATTAACAAATAAACAAATGAATGGGAGTCTAAGAGACAAAAAATGATGGAGTTAAAAATTCCCTTATGGTCTCCAGGCACCTTCGTTCAAGCATGAAAATGGCAAAGTGCTTAGATGTAGCTCTAACTAACGATTCTTACGGAAAAGAGAAAAAAGGGGGGGAGGAGTCAGAATATTAAACTTAAATTCTTCAAGTTCCATAGTAACTGCATTTCACTTTACAAATGCTCTGCAACTTGTTGACTTGTGTTTTGTGGTTTTAAATTGATTCTCCTTAGTAGTACTGTAAAAATCATCGAACGTAAACTGTTGCCTTAGGTTAATATAATACCGTAAATACAACAAGATACTTCAGGTGTTCAGGTCATTGTAACGTCGACCGTTGCTAAATTGCTTTTTCGGAAAATTAATTTATGCTTTTGGAAATCTGGTGGCACAAAATGGCTGAAACCCAACTACTAGCTATTAATCCAATGAAACTAAACTCGTCGACAAATTTCAATGAAGTTTAGAGATGATAATCAGCTGTTCTATTAACTGTCTCGGTGATGTGAATTATTCCCTTTTTTATTTATTGAACACCGAAGACCATGAATGAAATAAATTCAGCAATCCAAAGAAAAGTTTCCACGGGACTCTTGATTTAGCCTTAAGATTTTTGTTTTTGTTTTCAGCCTTGTCTGGTCCTGTAGCTCTCATTAAAGTTTTTCTGTTGCTTTTCAAACCATATAATTCCTCGAATAATATATGCGCTTTATTTTGGCCTATTCTTCTAGGATATCAGCCATCGTCAAAGCTGAACAACAAGAAGACCAAGATTATTGGAGAAGATAGTTACTCGAGCATATCAAGGTATGTGTTATTATGGGTGAATTGCTTTGTCTTAAGAAATTGTCATTATGATAAAGCACGTCAAGCCTTGAGATTGATAGCTTGTGATATTATCCAGAAACATCAAATAGTGTAAATTTATATGTCATGCTCATAATACTATTTTCAGTCGTAATTAGCGTGATCTTGCTTAACTGATAATAGTTTGTAAGGAATAATATCATGACACGGCCACTTTGTCAGAAAAACCTACAACAACAGCAACAAAAATAGATCCACGAAGAAGATTACGGTAGTTCTACCTTTATTTATCTTTGAAAATTGCAAATGTATTAATCTTGGCCATTCATTATTGATTAAAAAAAATTCTCTAAAAATTAAGTTTTACAAAAAAAAAAAAACCACTTAAAACCATACTAAACCAAAACGAGCAGAATTAAAGCCAAATAACAATTCAAACTTAAAATAACAGAAATTACTGTCAATAAATAAATGAAAAACAAAAAGAGCAGTGGTTAAAATGAATAATCCCATCAAACCTGAAGTTAACTGACATTACTAGAGATATATAAATGAATCCTAAAACGAATGTTCAACTGGATGTCTCAGTGGCTTCTTTCTGTCCTGTTCTAAGGCGGCTTAGGCACTTTGCATGAAATTGAGAAGAAGTATTAGTTCCTGTCATGTACTGTTTGGACACAATAAGTTCCTTGAGGCTATAACAAACTTAATAATTACGACATGGAACGTTACAACATTAAAAACAAAGAAATAGGAATGATGATGAATAAGGAAGTCTTGCTTAGATTAGGAAAGAACTGATAATTGAGTTTTAGTTGCCCGTTCTATGGAAACGTGCAAGATATCAGTCAGAGCAGTATCATCGACTGATGGAGACAGCAATGACTCGGACGAATCTTACATACAGTTGCAGGAACAAATAGACCACGTCTCAGGTAGAAATATGATATTTTTATTAGGAGATTCTGATGCCCAGATTAGTAAAAATAGAGATAGATGGTATCAAAGTGTAGATAAATTTTATGTAAGGAAGAAAAATAGAATCAGTTATAAACTGCTGCGATTATGCAGGTATGATAATCCGTTTATTACGAATACAGCATCCAATATTAAAATGGTCCTTAAGTTACCAAGGTAATCAGATGATGGTAAGACTACCAACCCTGTTGACTATATTGATGTAAGTCAAAGACTGGGAGGAATGATACAAGACACTAGGGTACATAGGAGTGTTGTTTTTGATTAATAAAACTAATGGTCACTATCTAGCAGTGTCTAGAGTTGATAAGAACGTCTTTTCAGCCTACTGCTAATTGTATTATTAACGAGATAACCATCCTTTTTAACAGTAGGCTAAAAATTCACTCTCTTATCATCATAGATCTTTCATTATTTGAAGCTCCTAATAAAACTTCAAATATAATCTACCTTCCGTTCATTTTAAAATTAAAACGGACGTAAAAAAACAAGAGCTAATAGCTCATATGGCACTTGTGACAAGGTCGGAAGAGCAAAGAGCCAAGAGCTCATATGGTATGAGCTCTGGCAGAATTCTAAGAATCAATAGATTGCTTTAAAAGGAAAATCAGAAGCTTAATGCCGATCGGTATTTAAAATAAAGCTCTGAGTCCCCGAGGTCCTTCTAAATATCAAAATTCAATAAAATCCGATCACCCACTCGTAAATTAAAAATACCAAAATTTTTCTAATTTCTCCTCTCCCTTCAGCCCCCCAGATGGTCGAATCGGGGAAACAACTTTATCAAGTCAATTTGTGCAGCTCCCTGACACGCCTACCAATTTTCATCGTCTTAACACGTCCAGAAGCACCAAACTCGCCAAAGCACTAAACCCCACCCTATAACTCCCCCAAAGAGAGCGGATCCAGTCCGGTTACATCAATCACGTATCTACAACATTTATAAGCATTTTCCAAGATTTCCGGTTTCTCCATCCAACTCCCTCCATTGTCAACAGATCTGGTTGGGATTGGAAATAAGAGCTCTGAGGCATGAGTTCCTTCTAAATATCAAATTTCATTAAGATCAGGTTACCTGTTCTCAAGTTAAAATACCTCAATTTTTCAAATTTTCCAAATTAACAACCCCCAGCTCCCCTAAAGAGAACGGATCCGTACCAATTATGTCAATCTCGTATCTATAACTTGTGCTTATTCTTCCCATCAAGTTTCATCCCGATCTCTCCACTCTAAGCGTTTTCCAAGGTATCCAACTTCGACGATTTCCGGTTTCCCCCTCCAGCTCCACCCAATAATACCAGATCTGGCCGGAATTTAAAATAAGAGTTCTAAAGCACAAGATCCTTCTAAAGATCAAATTTCATTAAGATCTGATAACCGTTCGTAAGTTACAAATACCTCATTTTTCTAATTTTTCCGAATTACTCCCCCCCAACTCCACCAAAGAGAGCGGATCCGGTCCGGTTATTTCCGTCACATATCTTGGACTTGTGCTTATTCTTCCAACCAAGTTTCAACCTGATCTCTCCGCTTTAAGTGTTTTCCAAGATTTCCGGCCCGCCCCCAAATGACACTGGATCCGGTCAGGATTTAAAATAAGAGATGTGAGTTACGAGGTCCTTCTAAATATGAAATTTCATTAAGATCCAATGATTCCTTCGTAAGTTAAAAATACCTCATTTTTTCTAATTTTTTAGAATTAACCTCCCCCCAACTCCCCCAAAGAGAGCGGATCCGTTCCGGTTATGTCAATCACGTATCTAAGCCTTGTGCTTATTTTTCCCACCGAGTTTCATCCCGATCCCTCCACTCTAGGCGTTTTCCAAGATTTTAGGTCCCCCCCAACGTCACCGGTTCCGGTCAGGATTTAAAATAAGAGCTCTGAGACATGATATCCTTCCAAATATCAAGTTTCATTAAGATCCGATCACTCTTTCGTAATTTAAAAATACCTCATTTTTTCTAATTTTTCATAAATAAACCTTCCCCCCATCTTCCCCAAAGAGAGTGGATCCGTTCCGGCTATTTCAATCACGTATCTAGGACTTTTGATTATTCGTCCCACCAAGTTTCATCCCTATCCCTCCACTCTAAGTGTTTTCCAAGATTTTAGCCCCCTCCCCTGCAATGTAACCGGATCCTGTCGGAATTTAAAATAAGAGCTCTAAAACGCGATATCCTTCCAAACATCAAATATCATTAAGATTCGATCACTCCTTCGTAAGTTAAAAATGCCTCTTTTTTCTAATTTTTCAGAATTAACCCTCTCCCCCCCAACTCCCACAAAGAGAGAGGACCCGTTCCGGCTATGTCAATCACGTATTTAGAACTTTTGATTATTTTTTCCATCAAGTTTCATCCCGATCCCTCCACTCTAAGCGTTTTCCAAGATTTTAGGCCCCGCCAACTCCCCGCAACGTCATCGGATCCGGTCGGAATTTAAAATATGAGCTCTGAGACATGATATCCTTCCAAGCATCAAATTTCATTAAGATCCGATCACCCGTTCGTAAGTTAAAAATACCTCATTTTTCTAACTTTTCCGATTTAACCGTCCCTCTCCCACTCCCCCCCAGATGGTCGACTCGGAGATCGACAATTTATAATTTAATCTGGTCTGGTTCCTGATACGCCTGCCAAATTTCATCCTCCTGGCTTACCTGGAAGTGCCTAAAGTAGCAAAACAGGGACAGACAGACCGCCAGAATTTGTGATCGCTATGTGTCACTTGGTAGATACCAAGTGCCATAAATATTGATCACAAAATAATGTGTATGTAGTCTTTACTAGTACTTTTAGAACTATGAAATTCCTAAACTCTGAGAAAGATAAGGCCCCAGTTACTCGTCAAAGAAGGGTGTATCAAATACCTTGTGACTGCGGAAATTATTATGTGGGTAGAATCCATCAAAATTTGTATAAGACGCCAGCAATACCATAAGGATCATATGACCAAGGCTTTGACCCTAGGAGGGTAAGCATTCATAAATTTTACGACACCAAACCATATTTTTGCGATTGCCATGAAAACGGATGCATTGCGCGAACCAACCTCCCATAAATTAGCCGGTTCTTGTGTCGTCACGGAGGTTTTACTATCTGAACTGTTTGGGAAAATATTAAGGATGAGCAGTAAAATTTACAAAAGCCTACCATCTAAGTAACTTTTTCACGTGTTTCAGGAACAGAGATTTTGATCAAGAGCTGACTCTAGTGTCTTATCTTACTAACCTATCAAAAATGGTCCTGCTTCTGTCAACTTGCCATGAGGGTACCTTTATCAAGTATCCAATCCAGAAGCCTGAGATCATTGAATACTACAAACACATCAAAGGCGAAGTTAACACATTTGACCAACTGTGCAGTTCAATGTCAGCCACTCGGAAGACCAACAGGTCGCCCATGTGCAAGTTTTATGGGCTGAACAACATCGCTGGCATTAACAGTTATGTCATCTTCTCCTTCACCATCTCCAAATCCGGTGGAAAAAACACTTTTAAGAAAGGTTTTCGTGAATTTTCTGTCCAAAGAGTTAGCACAGCCGTATATGGCCACTCCTTTAGAAACCTCAACTTAGCAGTGCTCAATCTGTCAAACAACAGAGATGACTGGTGAATTACGTTTAATGACATCTGTGGAAGGGAAAAGAACAAGAGCTAAGAGCTCATGTCGCATTTGTGACGAGGTCGGAAGACCCAAGAGCCAAGAGCTCATATAGCATGAGCTCTAGCAAACTTTTAAGGATCAATAGATTAATTTAAAAGGAAAATCAGAGGCTTAATGCCGGTTGGGATTTAAAATAAAAGCTCTGAGACACAAGGTCTCTCTAAATATCAAAATTCATTAAGATCCGATCACCCACTCGTAAGTTAAAAGTACCTCAGTTTTTTAATTTTTCCTCTCCCTTCACCCCCCCCCACAGATGGTCGAATCTGGGAAAACGACTTTATCAAGTCAATTTGTGCAGGTCCCTGAAACGCCCACCAATTTTCATCTACCTAGCACGTCCAGAAATACCGAACTCGCCAAAGCACTGGACCCCTCATAACTCCCCCAAAGAGAGTGGATCCAGTCCGGTTACGTCAAACACGCGTCTACGACATTTGCTTATTCTACCCACCAAGTTTCATCCCGATCTCTCCACTCTAAGCGTTTTCCAAGTTTTCCGGTTTCCCCCTCTAACTCCCCTCCCCAATGTCACCAGATTTGGTCGGGATTAAGATAAGAGCTCTGAGACATTAGTTCTTTCTAAATATCAAATTTAAAAATACCTCACGAACGGTCACCCGTTCCTAAGTTGAAAGTACCTCAGTTGTTCTAATTTTTCCGAATTAAAACCCCCTCCAACTCTCCCAAAGAGAGCGGATTCAGTCCGGTTATGTCAATCACGTATCTAGCACTTGTGCTTATTCTTTCCACCTTGTTTAATCGTGATCTTTCCACTCTAAGCGTTTTTTAAGATTTCCAGTCCCCCCCCCCAACTACACCCAATGACACTAGATCTGGTCGGGATTGGATCCGGTTTGGATCCGGATCGGGACTGGATCCGGTTGGGATATCTGAAAGTGCCTAAACTAGCGAAACCGGGACCGACAGACCGACGGAATTTTCGATCGCTATATGTCACTTGGTAAATACCAAGTGCCATAAAAACATGTAGCCTTTGCCCGGCGTGCATTCACAGAATGACTACCAATTTTTGCAACCACTGCAAAAAACAATTTTGCGGTGAGCATCGTGTGAAGTCATGCATACTGTGTGACTCCAAGAAATGACACCTATCTTTTGTCCTGTTTAAAACATTTTTAGTAGATTTGACTTTAAATATTCCTACTTACTTTTAAAATATACTTAACTGACGAGTTTTGGAAGTCAATTTTTCTTCAAGTTGTAATTTTTACAAAAGCTTACCTTCTACGTAATTTTTTGGAAAGCTTACCATTTTAGGGTTAAATTCAAATAGTATTCCTAATTCTTTTGATTCTGCTATAAGCAGCCATTTTTTGGAAAACCCTAGTCATCCAATACTTTTTCATCCAATGCCAATTTCAGTGACATTTACAATAGATACTGATCCATCAAAAAGCAACAGTTCGCGCGAAAAATCGAATTGGTTTGAAAAAGCAACTATAGGAAATCAAATATGCCGCACTACATCTCTACTTTGACAACCCTTCTTTCTACCATAAGTTTTCCATACCAACTTCTCCAGCGCCATGTACCTACGAACGGTAAAGCCAATATTGACTGTTATTATAACCAACTTGTGATGTGTATGAAAAAGGCAGAAGAAGCTGCCGTACCTTGGCAACGTATTCGTAAAAAAGAAAAAAAAAAAACATATCTGGTCAATGGACCCTTGTTTAAAGTCGATAAGGAATAAATCAAAACTATGGTTCCAGATATGTGAGTTACTGTTACTGTGACAAGTAACTGCCTTCCACCTTCTGCTTGGTATAGAAATTATCCTTCGATTTTTTTGGTGATTAACTATTCAGTGCATTCTGTGTATACTCGCCTTCTTACCCCCCTCTTTAGTACAACGCTTTCGCAACGCCATGTAGTGTCCATATCTTTTTTCTCCGTAATTGATGCTGTGAAAAGTTTAAAATCTGATTCAATAGATAAGGATGGTATTTCTAAGATGCATATGCCGATTGATTCCACCCCCCTTATATCTCATCTTCAGCTTCTTTTTCAAATGTGTCTATGCACTTCAAGAATACCAGAGAGTTTTCTGTGTGACTCTGTTTCGTCAACTTTAAGAAGGGGAAAGTCACCGACTGATTGTTCCTGCTATCAACCTATTATTGTTTCTTGTAATATTAGCTAGGTTTTTGAGTACATCCTTCTACCTTGTCTGACTAAAAATAATAATGAGGGTGACAACCAATTTGGTTTTCGGCATGGGGCTGGTTATCAGCATCTGCATAAGATTCTGTGCTTTTCTACTGACTGATAATTCTTCCAAGGAAAATGGTCTTTATATTTGTGCTCTGGATCTTTCGAAAGCGTTTGATAGTGTGGTCAATAGTCAGCTCCTTTTTTCTCTATATAATTCCATTATATAGGACAAAATCAAGGTTTGATTCTGGAAATTTACAGAATGTTGATGGATTTGTTATACTAAATCAAAAGACCCTATGTTGAATCCAGTCCTCCAAAAAAGAGGAACTGCAATGTTTTAAGAACGGCTGAGGGTATTAAGTGGAAATTTTCAGGACCTGTTGAGGGGGATGTTGGAAAGTGGTTGAAGGGCCACCAACCCTTTACCATACCTTTTTTGGTTGCCTTCTCTCCAAAAATATCCGGTCAAAACTTTAAAATAGCCATTTTGTTCAAATAGTCCAAAAGTCAAATAAATTTGCGTATTGGGATGACATAGCCGCCCCCCCACAGCTCTTAAGACCGATGCTGAACACAATATAACGCAAAATGTGTGTGCTGGTTGTCCAAAGGGGCATATCAGCAACCTCTAAGGGAAGTCTGTGGGTGTCAAGTTGGAAACTACATGGGATATTGAGGGGGATGTTGAAGAAAATCGGAAGGCAGCCTATCCCTTGCCTTTTTTTAGATGCTCCCTTCCCTCATCACTGACCAAATTTTGAAAAAGTAATTTCGTTCGAAACAGTTAAAAGATGTAGTAACTATGCATTTGGGGATGCAATATTTCTCACAGCCCCCAGGGCAAGGATTTTTAAAATCATGCAATTGTTCCTTTCTTTAAGCAGAATTGTACTGTGGTGGCGCAGTGGGTTTGAACTTAGCTTGGTAATACGGGACCCAGAGATCGAATCATGGTGCAGTAATGCACTGCAGGGCCGACGCAGGGACCTGAGTAGTCAAGAAGCGTTGTTAATCTGGTACAATACTACATGCAGAATTTACCTTTGGGAAAAAGGAGGGGTGTTTGATTCTGGGTGAGTTCGGAAAGCCAAAGGGTATAAAGGTGAAACTTCGGGGAATGTTGAGGGGCGTGTTAAACTAAATCAAAATACAGTTTATCAAAAGGGCGTATTTAAAATTTGTTAAGAAAAGCTGAGGGTATTAAACTGAAGTTTTCAGGGCATGTTGAAGAGGATGTTGTAAAGTAGCTGGAAGGCAACTAGCCCCCCTGTCATTCCCTTTTTAGCAGCCCTATCTCAAAAGATATCTGATCAAAATCTAAGAATAGCCATCTTGTTCAAAATAGTAAAAAAGTCAAATATCTATGTTTCTGGGGATAATGCAACCCCCAACAGCCCTTAGAGCAAGCGTTGTAAGTTATATAAGTTGCTCATTGTTGATAAACCCAGCTAGTTATTGGGAAAAGGGGTATGTTTACCTGAGTCTCCGAAAAGCCTAAGGATATTAAGGTCAAACTTTTAGGAAATGCTGTCAAACAAAATTAAAACACGCTATATGCAGGATGGTTGTCAAAAGGGCACAGTAGCAATATCTAAGGAATGGTTAAGTGCATTAATTTGAAATTAAGTTGATATTAAGTTGTGCAATTTGTCCATCTATAAGGGAGGTGTAATTTCAGGAAATACCGAAAGGTATGTTGAGCTAAATCAAAAGAAAATCCAATTTATCAAAAAGGCAGACCTGTCAAACAGTTCGTGGTAACGAACTGTAGTAAGGAGCGACCCGGCTCAATAGTAACCAAAACTCTAAAGAATTGAATTTTGATATCAATAGCTACATCAAAAGAATCGCATTTTAATGCTGATTTTAAATATATAAGTTTCATCAAGTTTAGTCCTACCCATCAAAAGTTACGAGCCTGAGAAAATTTGCCTTATTTATGAAAATAGGGGGAAACACCCCCTAAAAGTCGTAGGATCTTAACGAAAATGACACCATCAGATTCAGCGTATCAGAGAACCCTACTGTAGAAGTTTCAAGCTCCTATCTACAAAAATGTGGAATTTTGTATTTTTTGCCAGAAGACAAATCACGGGTGCGTGTTTATTTGTTTGTTTTTTTGTTTTTTTTTTGTTTTTTTTCCCCAGGGGTCATCGTATCGACCAAGTGGTCCTAGAATGTCGCAAGAGGGCTCATTCTAACGGAAATGAAAAGTTCTAGTGCCCTTTTTAAGTGACCAAAAAATTTGGAGGGCATCTAGGCCCCCTCCCACGCTCATTTTTTCCCAAAGTCAACGGATCAAAATTTTGAGATAGCCATTTTGTTCAGCATAGTCGAAAACCATAATAACTATGTCTTTGGGGATGACTTACTCCCCCACAATCCCTGGGGGAGGGGCTGCAAGTTACAAACTTTGACCAGTGTTTACATATAGTAATGGTTATTGGGAAGTGTACAGACGTTTTCAGGGGGATTTTATTTTATTTGGGGGTGGGGCTGAGGAGAGGGGGCTATGTTGGAGGATCTTTCCTTGGAGGAATCTGTCACGGGGAAGAAAAATTCAATGAAAAGGGCGCAGGATTCTCTAGCATTACTATAAGAAAACAATGAAAAATAAACATGAAAACGTTTTTTCAAATGAAAGGAAGAAGTAGCATTGAAACTTAAAACGAACAGAGATTATTACGCATATGAGGGGTTCTAAAAATACTTTAGCATAAAGAGCGAGGTATTTAGGAGGAGATAAATACCTTGCTCTTTATGCTAAAGTATGTTTAGTAATTTCAACTATTTATTCTACGGCCTTTCTGATTCAGGGGTCATTCTTAAAGAATTGGGACAAAACTTACGATTTAGTGTAAAGAGCGAGGTATTAACGAGGGTACAAACCCCCTCGTATACATAATAAAAATATAAGGTTATGAAAGTTTGTTACGTAAGTTAATTCTTAAGTTACGCATATTTTTTACTAATAAAAACGTTCGTTAAAATTAAAAGTTCTAGTTGCCTTTTTAAGTAACCGAAAAATTAAAGGGCAACTAGGCCTCCTTCCTCACCCCTTATTTCTCAAAATCATCTGATCAAAACTAAGAGAAAGCCATTTAGCCAAAAAAGGAATTAATATGCAAATTTCATTTTAATAATTTATGTGCGGAGAGCCAAAACCAAACATGCATTAATTCAAAAACGTTCAGAAATTAAATAAAAAAAAACTAATTTTTTTAGCTGAAAGTAAGGAGCGACATTAAAACTTAAAACGAACAGAAATTACTCCGTATATGAAATGGGTTGTCCCCTCCACAATCCCTCGCTCTTTACGCTAAAGTTTGACTTTTTGCCACAATTCTACTTTTTAAAACAATTAAAAGCTTTAGCGTAAAGAGCGAGGGATTGCGGAGGGGACAACCCATTTCATATACGGAGTAATTTCTGTTCGTTTTAAGTTTTAATGTCGCTCCTTACTTTCAGCTAAAAAAATTAGTTTTTTTTATTTAATAATATTTTAAGAACGGGGAAGGGTATTAGCTTGAAACTTTCAGAGCTACTACTTCTAATGTTGCGGCTACAAATGTGACTGGTTGTGACTGCGACTGTGACTATTTCCAACTATGACAACTTGTAACTACAACTGCTACTACATCTACTTTCAACGAGTGCTGAAGGGGATGTTGAACTTTGAAACTTTAGTGTTGAAACGACACCTCTTTGATGTTTGGAAACTTTGATGTTGAAGGAAAAACAACAAACTTTGAAGTTTAAATGTTGAAAAAAAGAAAAGGAATTAAATTTAAAACAATCTTCTTTTACATTTGCAACATTGAAAAAGAAAGACAGAAGTTACAGTGAAATAAAATCTTGAATTGCTGGGTTTTCGGCAATTAATATCATTCTATATCAAATGTTTATTTTTATTATTTCCTTAAAAGGGCTGTTCAAAACACATATAATTTTCTAAAACGTAAATGATTCAATACGCATTATGCTTTTACAGTTAGGGAAGGGGGAAGGAGGCATTAGCCAAACTCCTCTTTGTAGTGATTTTTTTTTCGCTTTAAGTTTTAATTGAATAGTCTATTTAATTTTTACTCGCTTCAAGATTTATTTACTGATATTAGTGCCTCTTATCTGTAGGCTATGTTCTCTATAATTGTTTATTTAATTTCTGTTTGTTTTGGGTTTCATTCATTCTTTAATAGTGGTTTTTGGCCGTTTTGTGTTTGAATTATTATAGAGAGCCACGTATAACGTAAAGCTCCGCCACGCGTGACAAGAATCTGTAATGCTTGACACCATTCTGTCACGTCTGGCACACTTTCGCCGAGGTTGGCATGTAACACCTTGTGTTTGTGATTTTTGATAGTCGACACCCCCTCGTGCTAAACAATGTACAAATTAGGTTGTTAGCCTTTCTATTTAAAAATTTATTATTGCATTTCAGAGTGTATAATGGTGTTCGAAGAGGTTCGTCAAAATCACGAAGTTTCAATAGCACAGGTTATTCCCAAATAAAGCACCACTGCCGAGAAAGAGGAATACTCTTTGATGACAAAACCTTTCAACCTGAAGAAAAGCCACTTGGCCTCAGTAAGAAAGTTAAACTTGGACGTATTGAATGGAGAAGGCCTTATGTAAGTTTTATTTTTGTTTTTATACTCAGGTGTAATGGTTTTCCTTTTTTTCTCTTACAGAGGTGAATGCGGTTGAATTAACAAGAAACAGAATGATCAGTGTCCTATTCATTCATATTAAAAGGCAGGCTTGAATTCTGTTGGTTTATTTTTGTGACTAATTTCTTTGAATTTATTATTTTTACTACCCTACATTTTTATATCGGATCAACTACTGCTTCGGACTAGGTAATTTTCAAGAGCAAACCTATAAAATGAGTAGTGATACCTCATCAATATTAAAGGCACCATAGCCGCTACTCATTTCTTCCTTTAATGATTTAAATTGAACGGTGGCTCCTTCCTGACGCAGCTCTTATTAAACTTCTTCGAGACACAGGTGCATGTTACGTCATAGGTTTTTATAACACGCATATCCAAGGATTTTATGGCACATATATTCATGGATTCTATGATAACCCTATCACTGGTTTTAAACACAGCCATATCCCTGGATACCACGCAGCCCTATACTGTCATTAAATAAAAAAAACTAGTTGTTTTAACTGAAAGTAAGGAGCAACATTAAAACTTAAAACGAACAGAAATTACTCCGTGTATGAAAGGGGCTGTTCCCTTCTCAACGTCCCGCTCTATACACTAAAGTTTGACTCTTTCTCTAAATTCTACTTTATTAAACAGTAAAAAACTTCAGCGTAAAGAGCGGGTGCTGAGAGGGGAACAGCCCCTTTCGTACAAGGAGTAATTTCTGTTCGTTTTAAGTTTTAATGTTGCCCCTTACTTTCAGTTAAAAAAACTAGTTTTTTTATTTAATTTCTGAACGTTTTTGAATTAATGCATGTTTAATTTTGGCTCTCCGCACATAAATTATTAAAATGAAATTTGCATATTAATTCTTTTTTGGCTAAATCGCTTTTTCTTAGTTTTGATCAGACGTTTTTTGAAATAAGGGGTGCGGAAGGAGGCCTAGTTGCCCTCCAATTTTTCGGCTACTTAAAAAGGCAACTAGAACTTTTAATTTTTAACACACGTTTTATTAGTAAAAAATATACATAACTTAAGAATTAACTTATGTAAAAGACTTCTAAATTTTTATATTTTTATTATGTATATGAGGGGGTTTGTCCCCTCGTTAGTACCTCGCTCTTTACACTAAATCTTAAGTTTGGTCCCAATGCTTTAAGAATGACCCCTGAATCAGAAAGACCGTAGAATAAACAGTTGAAATTACTAAAAATACTTTAGCATAAAGAGCGAGGTATTTAGGAGA
Source organism: Artemia franciscana (assembly GCF_032884065.1). NCBI lineage: Eukaryota > Metazoa > Arthropoda > Branchiopoda > Anostraca > Artemiidae > Artemia > Artemia franciscana. The sequence continues at coordinate 32,431,927 of NC_088872.1, read as the reverse complement.
AGAAGAACCCCTCAAATGCGTAATAATCTCTGTTCGTTTTAAGTTTTAATGCCACTCCTTACTTTCAATTGACAAAACTTTTTCATGTTTTTCATTGTTCATTGTTTTTTTATCTTAATGCTAAAAAATCCTGCGCCCTTTTCATTGAATTTCTCTTACTCCATGACATATTCCTCCAAGGAAAGATCCTCCCACATAGCCCCCTCCCCTCAACGCCCCCAACCAAAAAAATCTCCCGGAAACGTCTGTACACTTCCCAATAACCATTACTGTATGTAAACACTGGTCAAAGTTTGTAACTTGCTGCCCTTCCCCTGGGAACTGTGGGGGAGTAAGTCATCCCCAAAGAAATAGTTATTATGGTTTTCTACTATTTGGAACAAAATGGCTATCTCAAATTTTGATCCGTTGACTTTGGGAAAAAATGAGTGTGGATGGGGGCCTAGGTGCCATCCAATTTTTTGGTCACTTAAAAAGGGCACTAGAACTTTTCATTTCCGTTAGAATGAGCCCTCTTGGGATATTCTAGGACCACTTGGTCTATACGATGACCCCCGGGGAAAAGAAAAAAAAACAAAAACAAACAAACAAATAAACATGCACCCGTGATCCGTCTTCTGGCAAAAAATACAAAGTTCCACATTTTTGTAGATAGGAGCTTGAAATCTTTGCTATAGGGTTCTCTGATACGCTGAATGCGATGATGTGATTTTCGTTAAGAGTCTATGACTTTTAGGGGTGTTTCCCTCTATTTTCCAAAATAAGGTAAATTTTCGCAGGCTCGTAACTTTTGATCACAAAGACTGAATTTGATGAAACTTATATATTTAAAATCAGCATGAAAATTCGATTCTTTTGGTGTATCTTTTAGCATCAAAATTCCGCTTTTTTTTAGTTTCGTTTACTATTGAGCCGGGTCGCTCCTTACTACAGTTCGTTACCACGAACTGTTTGATTCCAGCGACAGCCCTAGTCTTAAACGGATCTTAATCCCGTCATTCCGACGACAGCCAGCAGGCGCATGTTGCGTCATAGAGAATGTCTGCTTTGTTACATCATAGAGAATGTTTTCTAAACAACCCATGTGTTAATTCTTTGAAAAACCTGCGAGGGGCCCCATCATATCAGGATTTCTAAGATTTTTACATAATGAAGAGAGTCTTTAAAAAACCATCAGGGTTCCCACCAAATCAGGATCTTCTTGTTTTTTACCTAGTGGTTTCTTTTTAAAAAACCTGTGAGGACCAGGGCTTTTTTACTTCGGGGTTATAAGATTATTACATATTAGAAAGTGCTTAACAAATCATCAGGGAATTCTCTACCCCAGGTTTCTGAGATTGTTCTTTAAAAGACCTTCAGGGGCTTGTTTACTTCGGAATTTCTAAGATTGTTCAAAGTAGAGAGCCCTTAAAAAACCTGCAGGGAACCTGCTAAATCAGGATTTCGTTGGGTTTTACCTAATAGTTTCTTTTTCAAAAAAAACCTGTGAGGGTTAGGGCTTGTTTACTTCAGGATTTTTAAGATTGTTGTGATTAAATACCTTTAGGGCTTCGTTACGCCAGGATTTCTAAGATTGTTCTGTAAAAAACCTTAAGGGCTTGTTAAATTGTTAACTGATTATTACATAATAGGGTTTCGAGTGTTACATAAAAGGACATGTTAGAGTCCACTAGTCAAGCGGGGGGGATGGGTATTAAGACTATTTCTTCAAGAGGTTTCTCAAGATGTTTCAAAACATTCAAGACGTTTTTAAGGCATTTTTTAAAGACGTTTTTCAAGAAGTTTCAAGACATTTAAAGGCATTTTTCTTCAAGACGTTTTTCATGACGTATCAAGACATTTCAAGACATTTTTAAAGAAATATTTCTTTAAGACGTTTCCAAGACATTTCAAGACGTTTTTTATGGTATTTTTCTTCAGGGTGTTTTTTAAAACGTTTCATGACTTTTCAAGACATTTCAAGACACCTTTCTGCAAGACCTTTCATGTTTTCTTTATTTCTTATGTAATAGGGAATGTTCACCAGTGTTAAGGATGACGCATTCTAACTTGACTTGTTTCTTCAGGGCCCGTGGAGAAGTCCCGGTTGTAACTGAGGAAAGCAAACATATGGGTGTTACACAATAACTATACACACGTGGGATGTGACGCAATCTTGCGTACCTTGCTAGATTTATTGGCGGTGATTTAATCTTACATGACTTGGTAGATTTATTGGGAATCACGTAATCTCGCGTGAAAAGGTTAGGCTTCAGGGTCCGGTGGGGAAATCCTCACTTGTAACTGATGAGGGCAAATACGTTGGTGTTACGTAATGACAGTGCCCACATGGGTGCTGCGTAATGGCAGCGCATACGTGGGGTTTTACGTAATGGCGGTGCAAATGTTAATGCTACGTAATGGCAGGACATACGTGAGATGCTAACTATTTGCAGCACACACGTGGGTACTACTTACTGACGAGGTACACCTGGGATATGACATAATACTTTAAGAGATTCCATTTTATTCAGGATTTCTTTTTTTTAAAGCGTATTTTCTTTAGGATTTCATTTTCTCTCGAGGTGTTTTTTTCTTTCAAGGTGTTTTTCTCAGGGAACCTTTATTTTCTATAGATTCTATATCCGCGTTAGGATTCGAAAGAGCCATTTTCATCCAATGGAACCACGCCTGGGACATCTGGACCCTGAAACCCTTTCTAGTATATTGATTCGGTTAAAATATTCTGCATGATAGCCAATTCAACGCTTGGAGAAATCCCTGTCTCGCATACTAGAACGATCAAGGTATTGCATTTTTCTATATGATTGCAATAACTGACATGCAGGGTGGAAAATCGATTACTAAAATTTGCTTACATTTGAAGTACACATGCTTGTCGAGTAGTGCTTTAGAGAGTATCCGATAATATTGTGGGTTTCTCTTAGCGATTTTTTTTTTTTACCAATAGAGTTTTTTCACAGATATGGAATTTTTCAGGCATTTCAATGAAAAAATATTCGTTTACACTAGAATCGATCATTTAAACGTAATGAAAAAATGTCCATTAGCGTTTTTTCTGATGAGTTCTAGCAATTGAGGTGAGCGTGGCACAATGTACCAGCCGCCGATGACACCCTTCTGTCACATATTATCACACCGAAGGTTTTTTTTTATTTTCCCTCAAAATAAATTTTCAAGCTAAATAATAACCATTGTTCTTATTTAAACAGTGGAAATTCTCCATTTCATTGCTAGATTGCGATGTTTTATGACAATTCGAAGCCCGTGACCATCAATGGCTGACCAAAGACACCCTCTAGCAAGCGTTACCACATATATGACGTCTTTTCGACCATTTTGCTGCAAAAATATTCGTTTAAACTACAACCGTTTAAACAATAGTTTAAACAATATTCGTTTAAACTACAAAGCTAATGAAAAACCCATTAGCGTTTTTTTTCTGATGACTCTAGTTCAGCATTGTGGAGTGACATGAGAGGTGTAGCATAAGTGGGAGATGGTAACGTCGGCAATGAGGGGGGGGGGGAATTAATGCCATGTTTTTCTTCTCACTCAATTGGACTATCTGTCTTGGCTTTTTCTACAATGAGCCATGACTTGATGCCACAACTATTCCATTTTAACTAAAATGGAATAGTTGTGGGAAAAAGGAAAAAGCCCTGACAGATTTCACAAACAAAAATAATCACGCAGAAAGTTCCTCGAATAAAAAGACACATGCAACAAGTTTCATTAACAAAATCAATTTCACGAAGAGAAAAAATAAATTTATAACTTTCACAAAATGAAAATTCAACGTGTAACAAGTTTCACGAATAAAAACATAGCATGCAGCAAGCTCCACGAACAAAATACAGCACGCAACAAAAATCAGCAAGCGATAAGTTCCTTGAACAAAATTAGTTTCGCAATGAGAAAAATCAATGTACAAGTTTCACAAGGAGGTAAATCAACATGCAACAAGTTTCGGGGAGAGAAAAATCAACATGCAACAAGTTTCACGTACAAAAATAAGCCACAACAAGTTGCACGAACAAAAATCAGCACACAGCAAACTCCATCAACAAAAATAGTTTCACGAGGAGAAAAATCGATCTAGAATTACACCGAAGAGAAAAGTCAAAATGCAACAAGTTTTGAGAACAAAATTCAACACGAAACAAGTTCCAGGAACATAGATCAGCACGAAAAAAGCTCCATGAGCAAAATCGGTTTCACCACAAAAAACAACATGCAAGAAGTTTCACGAACAAAAATCAGCACGCAACAAGTTCAATAAATAAAATCAGTTTCACAAGGCGAAAATGTTCCATGAAAAAAAATTACGCAATGAATTCCATGAGTAGAATCAATGTAATAGTTTCACGAATAAAAATGAGGATAGAACAATTTCCACGAACAAAAAAATCAGCATGCATAAAATTAAATAAACAAAAATGAGCACGCTACAGGCTCCAAGAACAAAATCAGTTTCACGAGCAAAAAAATCAATTTAGAAGTTTAACGAAGATAAAAAAAAATCAACGTGCAACATGTTCCTCGAAAAGAAAATCAACACGTGACAAGTTTCATGAGGAGAAAAATCAATCTGCAAATTTCACGAAGAGAAAAATCAACATGTAAGAAGTTTCACGATCAGAAATTAGAACGCGGAAAGAACGACGAAAAAAATCCTTGCGCAACAAGTTCTATAAACAAAATCAGTTTCACGAACAGAAATACTAAATGTACAAGTTTCACGAAGAGAAAAATCAACATGTAACAAGTTTCATGAACAGAACTCAGCATGGAATAAGAACCACGAAATAATTCTTGCGCAACAAGTTCCATGAACAAAATCAGTTTCACGAGGAGAAATAATAAATGTACAAATTTCACGAAGAGAAAAATCAATATGCAACAAAGTCCACGAACAAAAATCAGCGTGGAGGAAGTTCAACGAAAAAAAGTACCCCACGAGTTCTATCAAGAAAATCAGTTTAATGAGGAAAAATTCAACGTAGAAGTTTCACGAAGAGGAAATCCAATTTGTAAAAAATTTTCAGAAAAAAAAGAGGGCGCAACAAGTTCCACAAACAAAAAAAATCAGCACGCAACGAATTCCACGAACAAAAACAAGCACGCAACAAGTTCCAAGAACAAAATCAGTTTCACGAGCAGAAAAATCAATGTACAAGTTTTACGAAGATGAAAAAATCAACATGCAACATATTCTACGAATAAAAATCAGCACGTGACAAGTTCCATGAAAAAAATAAGTTTTATGACGAGGAAAATCAATGTGCAAGTTTCACAAAGAGGAAAACCAATGTACAAATTTTACGAGAGAAAAATCACCATGCAACAAGTTTCACGAACAGAAATGAGCACAGCGAGCACCACGTAAAAATCCTTGCACAACAAGTTCCATGAACAAAATCAGTTTCATGTGGAGAAAAAAGTTTCACGAAAAGAAAAATCAAGATGCAACAAGTTTCACAAACAAAAATCCGCAAGCAATAAGTTTCACAAACAAAAATCAGCACGCAACAAGTTTCATGAACAAAATCTGTTCTATGAACAGAAAAATCAATGTACAAGTTTCACAAAGAGAAAAATAAACATACAACAAGTTTCACGAACAAAAATCATCACGCATCAAGTTCAACTTCCACAAACTTGTCACGCAACAATATCCATGAGCAAAATCAGTGTACAAGTTTCACGAAGAGAGAAATCAACATGTAACAAGACGAAGAGAAAAATCAAAATGCAAGAAGTTTCATGAACAAAATCAGCACGTAACATGTTCCACAAACAAAAATCAGCATGAAATAAGTTCCATGACCGAAATCAGTTTCACATATAGAAAAATAATGCATTAGTTTCACGAAGAGAAAAATCAACATGCAGCAAGTTTCACGAAAACAAATCCAGCAAGTAACAAGTTCCATGAACAAAAATCTGCACGCGACAAGCTCCATGAAGAAAATCACTTTCACATGGAGAAAGATCTATGTACAAGTTTCACGAAGAGAAATATCAAGATGCAGCAAATTTCACGAACAAAAATTAGCATGCAACAAGTTCCGCGAACATAAATTAGCATGCAACGTGTTCCGTGAACAAAATCAGTTTCACGAGCAGAAAATACAATGTACAAGTTTTGCGGAGTGAAAAATCAACATGCAACAAGTTTCACGAACAAAAAACGGCACTCAACAAGTTCCATGAGCAAAAATCAGCACGCAATAATTTCCATGAACAAAATCAATTTCGAGAGGACAAAAATCAATGTACAAGTCTCACGAATAGGAAAATCATCATGTAACAAGTTTATCGAACAAAAATCAGCACGCAACAAGTTCAACGAACAAAAATCATCACTCAACCGGTTCCATGAACAAAATCAGTTTTACAAAAAAAAAATCAATGTATAAGTTTTACGAAGAGAAAAATCAAGATTCGAGTTTAAAAAAAAAATCAAAAATCAAATTTAAAAATCAAGTTTTACGAAGAAAAATCAGCATGCAGCAAGTTCCATGACTGAAAATCAGCACGCAACAAGTTCCATGAACAATATCAGTTTCATGTGGAGAAAAATCAATGTACAAGTTTTACAAACAGAAAAATCAACATGCAACAAGCTTCATGAACAAAAAATCAGCATGAAATAAGTTCCATGAACAAAAATCAGCACGCAACAAGTTCAAATGAAAAAAATCGTCATTTGTAGTTTATATGATTATTTTTTATTGGAAAAGCTTATGCCCTTAGATGTGATAATATTTGCCAGAAGGGTGTCATCAGGGGGACTGGTAGACTGCGCCACGCTGGCCTCAATTGCTAGGAATTATGAGAAGAAACGCTAATGGGATATTTTTCATTAAGTTTAAAAGATCGATTCTAGTGTAAACGAATATTTGTGCAGGAAAATGCTCGAAAAAATGTCATATGTATGATAATTTATACCAGAGGGTGTTTTTGTCAGCCATTAAGTGTCACTGGCCTGGTATTGCCATGGATCATCGAAATTTTTCAATGAAATGGCAAGTTCCCCTGTTCAAATTAAAACAATGGTCATTTTTTAGTTCATAAATTTATTTTGAGTGTAAAAGCTTGATAATATGCACCAGAAGGGTATTTTCAGGGGGAAGTTGGCACATTGTGCCACGCTGGCTTCGTCTGCTACGAGTCATCAGAAGAAACACTGATGGGGATTTCTTAAAACCTTCAAGGTTCCATGAGAAAATGCCTTGAAAGAAAAAAACTCCTTGAAAAATGAAATCCTGAAGAAAATAACGGTTTGAAAAAAAATCTGAAGAAAATGAAATATCTTTAAGTATTATGTAACATCTCACGTGTACATCATCACTACGTAACACCTACGTGTGCGCTGCCATTACGTAGTATCTCACGTGTGCGCAGCTATTACGTAACATCAATGGTTGCGCCGTCATTTCGCACCATCCAACATGTGCGCTGTTATTACGTACCATCCAAGGTGTGCGCTGTCATTTCATAGCACCCAGTTGTGCACCTTCATTATGTAACACCCATGTGTCTGCCCTCCCCAGTTACATGCGGGGATTTCCACACGGGGCCTTGAAATATAGCATACCCCGCGAGATTGCGTCATTCCTAATAAATCTTCTGAGTCACGTAAGATTATATCACCGTCAATAAACCTAGCAAGGCACGCAAGATTGCGTACCATCCCACGTGTTTACCATTATTATGTAACCCCCACCTATGTGCCTCCCTCATTTACAACCGGGACTTCCCCACGGTCCCTGACGAAACAAGTCGCGTTAGAATGCGTCATCCTTAATACTGGTAAAAGAACTATCTTAGAAATCCTGGGGTAAAGAAGGCCTGAAGGTTTTCAATATTAACAATCTTAGAAATCTTGAAGTAAAGAAGACATTACAAGCGGGGATTTCCACAAGGGGGCCCTGAAATATAGTATGTCACTAGTTTAAAAAAAAAAATATTAGGTAAAACCCAAAGAAATCCTGATTTAGCGGGCTCCCTAAAGATTTTTTGAGGACCCTCCATTATGTAACAATCTTAGAAATCCTGAAGTAAACAAGCCCAGAAGGTTCTTAAGGAACAATCTTAGAAATCCTGGCATAAAGAGGTCCCTGAAGGTTTTTAAGGGCTCTCTATTATATGGCAATCTAAGAAATCCTGAAGTAAACAAGTCCTGGTCTTCAGAGGTTTTTTTTTAAAAGAAACTATTGGGTAAAACCAAAGGATATCCTGGTTTGGCGGGGACCTTGAAGGTTTTTAAGGACTCTCTGCTATGTAACAATCTTAGAAATCCTGATTTGGTGGGACCCCTTCGTAGTTTTTTTTAAAGAATTAATACTTGCGTTGCCTAGAAAACATTCTCTATGATGTAACAAAGTAAAAATAAACATTCCTTATGACGTAACATACACCTGCTGGTTGTCGTCGGAATGACGGGATAGGGTTGTGTTTAAAATCAGGGATGCCGTCAGAATTAAACAGTTCGTGGTAACGAACTGTAGTAAGGAATTATATAGTCCTGTGGTGGCGCAGTTGGTTTGACCTTAGCTTGGTAATACGGGACCCAGAGATCCAATCATGCTGCAGAAATGCACTGCAGGGTCGACGCAGGGACATTAGTAGTCAAGAAGCGTCGTTAATCTGATAGAATAGTAGTAAGGAGCGACTCGGCTCAATAGTAAACAAAACTCTAAAAAAACGGAATTTTCTTACCAATAGATATATCAAAAGAATCGGATTTTTATTCTGATTTTAAATATACAAGTTTTTTAAGTTTAGTTCGAGTCTACTATTTTTTTTTACTTTTTAATAAAGTAGAATTGAGAGAAAGAGTAAAACTTTAGCGTAAAGAGCGGGACGTTGAAGAAGGAACAGTTCTGTTCGTTTTAAGTTTTAATGTCCCTCCTTACTTTCAGTTAAAAAAAACTCGTTTTTTTTATTTAATGACGAAAGTAAAACAGTTCAAAATAGGGATGATACCTTTTTTATTGACAGTGACTAGATATAAAATTATTTAACTGGATATTTCGAACACATATACAGTGTTCATCATCAGCAGTAAAACTAAAAGACTTGAATAAAAATAAACAAAATTTATACCTAATAAACTAATTACATACAGTTTATTGCTCTTATTTTTTCCCATGCAGCAGCGGAGGCTGCTGATTATCTGACATATTACGTGGACAGAGGTCATAGCTCTTAGGTGAGGTGATATTTACTTATTTGACCTCAGTAAATTATCATAAATTGAGTTCAATCCAAATTCTCCTGTATCTCTGTTTATGGAATTACAATTGAATAGAATTTTTAAATTTCGATTGTTTCCCTGAAAATTTGCTTTAAACCTTGGTTCCTAGAAATCAAAGAAACATTTTCAAACAAAATAAAATGATTCGGAAAATTAAAGAAATGTTCCGAGAGGGCCGACGTGAAATCTTCAGGTTTGGTATTTTGCTTTAAAGGCGATGAAATAGAATCATGATGTTGTAGCAATCTTGTTTTTAAATTCTGGTTAGTACGTCCCACATAAGAGCTTTCACAAGTACATGGGATTTTATAAACCCCACTTTGTTGCTCTACGGAAGTCCAATCCTTTCCAGAATTTAAAAAACTAGCAAAAGTATTACTACCTCTTAAAGCTACCTTTAAGCCATTATTTTCTAAAATTCTTTTAAGTTTTTCACTCAAACCTGGAACATATGGTAGAGAACAAAAAATATCTTTCTTTTCTGTTGTTTCCAGAATATCGTCAGAACATTCTAAAAATTTTTTTAGTATCTATTTTTTAAATAGTTATCTATTTATTTAATGACGGATAGGGCTGTAGTGAAATCCAGGGAAAGGGCTACGTTTAGAACCAGTGAAAGGGTTGTCGTGTAATCCAGGGATAGGGCTGTCATAGAATCCATGGATAGATGTGTACATAGGATCCATTGATATGTGTGTCATAAAAACCTATGATGTAACATGCACCTGCGTCTTTAAGAAGTTTAGGGGTCGCCGTTCAACTTCAATTTTAAAAGGAAGAAAAGAGTAGCGGGTATGGTTGCCTTTAAAATTGCTGATGCATCACTAATAAAATACAATTTCTGGCGAGACAAACGACCGTGTCAGTTTAAAACGTTAGTGATTCTTTCGTGAGAAAAATTAAATCAATAAAAAGAACACGAAGTTTTTACTGACAACACTTTTCACAGGTAAACTATTTGTTTCTCTCTGGTTAAATGGACAGCAATATTAAGCTAAGGTTGGTAGCGGAAAGTGACTTCGAAAATGAATATGAACTTTTCTTGGTCTGCCCCAGTCAATACTAGATAGTCCCTAGTAGCTCTTGTATTTTGAGAAGTCACTTAAACTTACTCAATTAAATTAAAACATACAAAAAAGGCATTGTGAGGTATATTACCATAGTGACAAGCATCCATTCAGGGGGGGGGGACTTCATTCCTCCTTTAATTTTCTGGATTTGGCACGTATTCTCTTAGATGCTTTGTCTCATTCACTTGTTTATTGAAGGTCTTCATTAACTTTCCCTCCTCCGTCAGCATTATTTCATGAGCCATCTGGAACTCTGAGATGAAGGGCTTAATGAGCTCTATACTAATATTTAAAACTTAAAAATGTCACTTCAAACTACAGTAATTAATCACTACACATTTTAAAATTGGTTGTGTTTTCAATATTGATTTTTCAAAAATCAAACAAAACAATTATACTTGTCAAAAAACAAAGGCCACTTGTCAATTCAGAACATATTTCTTTAAAAACAAGAGAACTCTGGCCCCCTAGTGTGTCATCTTTCTAGCCTATAGTCAGTCAGCTTCACTAGTTCGTTGTATAGGAAAAAATGCATACACCAATTTTCATGTGCCAATTTTGAGCCTTTGGGGGAATAGTAAAATGTAATATTGCATGTGTATTTCATGACGAATAAATCTTATCTTACCTTATGTAAATTGTTCTTCTAGATAGTTTTGTAGTGACATCATTCCAGCTTATAGACATAAATTTACAAGGTCATTTAACGAGTATGTTCATATTCTCGCATGATTGGCACGACTTATGTTCATATTTATGGCATGACTTAACTCATTATCCCTTTTTAAAAGAGAAGAAGATTGATATTAACTATTACTACTTTCACTGCTGCAAATCGATTCGCTTATTCTGATATTAACTCATCTTACTGCGTTTCAAAATCACGATGCCTAAGTTCCAGTTTTAAAACGT